>NC_052106.1:4779464-4801921 GCF_012273895.1 Zerene cesonia | reverse complement strand
TATATTGTATATCACTATTATAGGTCGAAGGGTTACATTGTAAAACCTGGAATTAAATTTGGTGGAGATTTCTGTAAGAAATTTTCTTTTATAGTACATTATCAATTTTAAATGTTAATTTGATTTTTCACAAAATAAATCAAAAGAATCTTATCCTGCATGAAAATAATATTTTTATAAATAATTTATGGATCCTATCTTGAGAAATTTCACATCTCTTTTCAGTAATCTATAGAGATGGACCAGGGGTAAACCATTCTGATTATGTAGTAGTTATAAAACAGAAACAAGAATCACAAGATTGGCTTAATATGCTCGGACATGTGAGGATGGCTGCAACAACTGTTAAGGTAATCAACCCTTTAAAAAATAAACTATGTGTACATATTATAAAAAGAGCAGCCAATGTTATTTAAAGAACAAGTAACTTTATATCTTATGTTATATAAATTTGTTTTTTCACAGGAAATTATAATAATAGAAGTTATTGAGCCATGTAAAGACAACATAACACTACCAAAAGATTTGAAGGAGTATACTATAAAAGAAATAATTCTAACAAGAAATATTCCAGATGTAATAAACAATGATGAAGACTAAAACATTTATTTTTCTTACACTAATAGCTAACATATGAATAAACAAGTTTAAATTAGGCCCGTTTTACAGGTTTTTTGTTTCCTGTTCTTCTATATTCGCTTCTCTCTGTTAAATATTGCTCTGTACATTCTTTAATGAAATCTTCATTTTTATACCAATCTCCTAAACATGCTTTCATGACATTATTTTCTTTTCTACATTTAAAAACCATAAAAACTGAAGATTCTTTCACACATGCGTTGAATTCTGCTACTTCTGAAATACACTTTTCGGTTTTCGCTTTTTCTCGCATGAGTTTTGGAATTAACACTTCGGTTTCTACTTTTCTTAATGATTTATCATCAGGGTCTCCTAAAGCAGAAATTAAGATTATGAGCTTTTATGTATACATTTGTGTTATTTAATTAATATACATTAAATTAAATTGTTCTTTCGCACCTAAACCCTTTGGTCCTGCCGAAAACTTTGGCGGTAACACAGAAGGTTCTATTGTTGTTGTCATGGTTTGCATGACGATGGCGATAAATTATAAAACTAGAACTACTACAATCCCTCGCAAAAAATTGTTGAATTTTTAATTCCTTAGCAGTATAATATAAAATCAGCTGTGTGTTACTGTCATGTATGGCATATTATGTCAGTTATTGACAAATGACTATATTTTTTTAAGATTTTGTGGCTTCGCTACGAGCTCTAAAAGCAGTCATTGTCGATAAATTTTGGCGAATAGACTAGTAGGTAACATCTGATATTGAGATGAATAATTTCTCTTACACCGGTTGATGTACGGATATGCCTATAACTTTATAAAACCACAATAAATCTTATTTTTCGCAATACATATTAAAAATTGCCTATTTGCAGCACTATTTTTGTATTTGTAAATCATGAACGCAGTAAGAATCAGAATGTATCAGAGTGTATCTATGGTATGAACATGCATTTTCGACGTCAAATTGTCAAACTCAACTATTCTGTTGTCATCTTATTGTTCAATCCTAATATTCGGTTAAATTGCATATATATTGTTTCAGAGGTAATAAAATTGTGATAAATAACATAAGTCACAACCATTCATCAATCTTTTTGATTAAGGTATGTTGAGTTTATTATATTTCCAAAAATGTATTTGGATCATGATGCGGTATCCGAGGCAGCTAACATTATTATTCTTTGTTTTTAGATTTCCTGATTAAATTAAATTATGGATCGTCTTCTACGTCTTGGTGGAGGTATGGCAGGCTTGTCTCAAGCGCCGCCTCCCACGGATGCTCCGGTGGTTGATACGGCGGAACAAGTGTATATTTCGTCGTTGGCCCTCCTTAAAATGCTCAAACATGGTCGAGCTGGTGTTCCCATGGAGGTTATGGGTCTCATGTTAGGTAATTATCCATGAATATATTTTATTCAAGCATACTTACTTTAATGCTTCAGCTAAATTTTTTTTTTAAGAATACGCCAAAATTGATGTAAATTACAACATCTGTTTTCTACAGAGATATGTATTGGAAAATAAAAACAAAATAATTTTTCTTCAGATAATCAGTGTATCATATCATATATCATGCAAATCAATAAGATGTTTCTTTTTTATTTAATTTATATGAGTGACCCTCGGCCACACCATTTAATATGGCATTAAAACTTAAAATTTCTACTTTTGTATCATAAATTATTTTAAATGTTATTACAGGTGAATTTGTTGATGACTACACTGTGCGAGTGATTGACGTATTTGCTATGCCTCAAACTGGAACTGGTGTATCTGTGGAAGCTGTGGATCCAGTGTTCCAAGCCAAAATGTTGGACATGTTGAAGCAAACTGGCAGACCAGAAATGGTGGTTGGATGGTAATTATTTTTGAGATTATACAATAGAAAATATTTCACATAGCAGAAAATTTAGTTCTTTTCTTAAATCCTTGATAGGCATTAAAGCTTATTTACTTGCTTTCAATACTGTACAATAAATGTACTTGCTGATTGATGATTTTGCATTTCTTTTTTAAATATTACTTGACTCATCTTTGTACACTGGCTTACTACTGGGTTGCTGGTTGTACCTCTGGATTGTACAAAGCCTTAACTACTATTTAAAGTAGATTAAACAGTGTTTTGTGATGACTTTTTAATTATCTTTCGTTATTAGTGCATAACTAAAATAAAATATGGCCTAAGTATAGTGTGCACTAGAAGAGGTCTTAATTGATTAGTATATTTTTTTTGCCTGAATAATAATTGTCATTATTATTTCAAAAGATAAGAATATCCATGTTTAAAAAATGTTTTTTTATTAACTTTACTGTAGGTACAAGTATATAAGCATAGTCCTGTGCTAGTAGTATAACATGGGTCTAATGTATTCATTCATTTAATTTTCAGGTATCACTCTCATCCTGGATTTGGCTGTTGGTTGTCTGGTGTTGATATTAACACACAACAATCTTTTGAGGCATTATCTGAGAGAGCTGTTGCGGTAGTGGTTGATCCCATCCAGTCAGTGAAGGGTAAAGTGGTGATTGATGCTTTCCGTTTAATCAACCCCAACATGATGGTCCTGGGCCAGGAACCAAGGCAAACTACATCCAATCTGGGCCATTTACAAAAACCATCTGTACAAGCTCTCATTCATGGTCTGAATCGACACTACTACTCTATAAGCATAAACTATAGAAAAAATGAATTAGAACAGAAAATGCTCTTGAATCTTCACAAAAAATCTTGGATGGACGGACTCACTCTCTCTGACTATAAAGAACATTGCAAAATTAATGAAACCACAGTCACAGATATGCTGGATCTCGCTAAGAATTATAATAAGGCCCTTGAAGATGAAGAGAAGATGACTCCAGAACAGCTAGCTATTAAGAATGTTGGCAAACAAGATCCTAAGAGGCATTTAGAAGAGAAAGTCGATGTTCTTATGGCCAATAACATTGTTCAGTGCCTAGGCGCTATGCTCGATACTATGGTGTTCAAATGATTATTATAAGAAATTTTATATTTATGATCTTAAGGTAAATAATGCAGTGGCACAGTAAGGGTTCCAGCCTTGTTTGATTCTATTTCCAAGAATGATTTTCCACAATGTTACTTATGTATTAACACTAAGAACCTTACATAAATAAAATAAATTCCTTTTTTAATTGTGTTTATTTAATAGAAGAGTCTTTGTGGAGCTATTTGAGTTACAATAGCAGCAAGTTTGTCTTTTAAAGTAGGCAAATATTTCGAACTAGTAAAGTTAACGTCAAACATCGGTTTTAGATTCTTTTGTGAGTTCACAATGTCTCGAATAATTTTCTTCATTTTATTGAATGCTTTGTCTGGATTATCCATAGTTACCTGTAAAATTTAAAATAGGAACCAAAAAACCAAAAGTATATTTCAACCGTATAACTTAAAAAAGTATAGATTACGTAAAATATAATGCGTTTAGTAAAACCATATTTAATTTCAGAAGACCATATTTAATGTCCAGAAGTAAATAACCGAGAGGCTAGACGTTACTGCTAGAAGACGGTTTTGTTAGAAGACGCGGGTTCAAATTATTTCTATTATTTAAAAAATTCTCGTAATAAAGTACATATTTGAATGCTATTAATCAGAAAATTAAACTTATTTGATAGTTAGTCTTTTTTCATATATATTAGACATATAAACTAACTGTATCCCAAAATAGACCAGGGCAAGTACGATGTATTTCATCATAGTCGTCTTTGATAGTCGTCGTAAAAGTTCCTGAAGGCAGCTGAAAAAAATATTTGTGAAAAAAAACATTAACAAAAATTCTCATTTCATCTGGTAGATATAAAGCATGAATGAGCATTTTGAATGACCTTAGAACGGAATGCGAAAGATAAATATAGAAATCCTTTTGAATGCACTCCAGTTTTAAAGCTCTGGGAGACACTGTTTTTATTTGGGCACTATTTGAAAAACAATTTTTTGGCAAAGTCTTTCTTTACTTTTAATGGTCACTATCACATGTTGCGTTTGTTGTGGATTCAAATTTTGATGAATGAAACATTGTAATAGGATTGGCACGTTAAGGAATCAAAAAAGTTAAACGACATAGTATGTAACGACACGGTCTATGGAGGATTTCGTGTCTATGTATTGAGGACGTTTACGTTTTGTAGTTGATATGACTTTATTTTTTTTTTACTGCAAGAATCATTTTGTTCATACCTCTTTTATAATATCCAATTGAGTTTTAAAAAAGTCAGGTTCATCTAATTTACTTTCATGCCTTGGCACTTTGTCTGAAAATATTGGAAAATATAATGATTTGTTTATTTTAACGGAATGCTGATTATAATAATAAGTATGTGGTTAATCATATACACAATTCTAAATCGGTCGATACCGAACTACTTATAGTTGCGGGACCATACTTACTTTGGTTAGATAATATAACACTACTTTGTTTTATATACTGATGCTATATAGCCTAAAACCGTCCTAAATAAATGAGCTATCTAACACTGAAGAATTTGTCAAACCAGACCAGTAGTAGTAAAAAAACAAACTCTTCAGCTTTATAACATTAGTATTAGTAAAGATATTATCAGAAATACTTTTTTTCATTTTGGCATTCTTAATGAATTTTAATATATACCTACATTGTAGCAATCATTTTAGGATTGATATTGCTTTTTGATTTAGCGTTTTGATTTTTACAAAATTATCATGATTATAAGCTGAAAGCGATCTATAAATGAAAAAATAATACCAAACAATGCAAGTTTTATTAATAACGCCAAAGTAGGTATTTTTTAAAATTATGGTGTTCGCTAGTTCGGCGATATTAAAAAAAACTTACATTTTTTTTTGGCACAAGTAAGTAGGATTTTTTCATTAATAAATAAGTATGTACTCTGTGATATAAACGTACGAGGTTCATTGAAAATTTCACTGGCTTGCAACAGACCATTTTTAGTCAGAAATGCAAACCACAAATCTGAGTTTTCGGACACATTGTCATTGTGGTGACGACAAATTCTTGCGTTTGTAGATGTTGCTTGTAATACATTTTCCACTAAAAAAAAAAAAATAATAAAACAAAATAAAACCACATATAGGTATCTCAGTTACACATATTGGTTGTTGTATACGTACTTTCCTTTTGTGGTACTGGTTCAATGTAAAGTCCAGATGGATCTGATTCTTCAGTTGCCAAGTCAGTATTTTCTGGAGATGTAAAAGCAACTGATTTTGAAGACTTTCTGCTGCCCACTGCAAGACATACGAAAAGTGTAGTCTAATAAAGTCAATTAACGTTATTTAATTTTTAAGTGCTTAGATGTTTATCATTAGTTTTTTTTAAAGGATTGTAATGACAAATTACTATTAATATTGATAGCCATGCAATACGCATTATTTCTGTATAGTGCAAGGCAGATTTTAGGTTGGCGTAATTTTTCTTTATGTTTTGTAAAATTTGTTTATCTTATTTATCAAAATAGTCCTTATCTTTTCTTACATATGAACACATCAGAAATTTTAAAATATTAAGTTAATTTGAATAATTATCTGCTTAATCGTTTAGAATAAATATCCATCTATCTATAAGATAAACTAAGTAACCTTTTAATGAAGTTTGCTTTGCATCAAAACTTTTCGGTCTACTGGAATAACGGCTGTATCTTCTGTTTGAACAATGAAAAATAAATTATTTGTTTCAAATTCTATATATAATATTATAATATAGAAAATAGACATAAACAATAATTAATTTTATTAACTTTATGTAGCTATCCAGTGTTACTCTTACGACTTAGACGAATTTGACACAACTCACATAAAAACAAGCCGTTAAACTTCTATAGCGTGCCAAAGAGAAAAAAATACCCAAAAATACACTCAAAAAACAATTCTCCTTTTTCGCAGTCTGGTAGAAAACCTTATTTTATTTAGGTTAAGTTACGTGCGTTTTAGCTCGCCCCCGATCCGCAGACGACGCTTGACCGTACACAGTGCTTGTATATTCATCCATAGGTTGAGTTTCCTTATACAAGGAATAGAGACTGGAGTCAACTTGACTGCTGTTTTTGTCACGATCGCTCTTGCAAACATCCCCGAGAGATGAGGTCTGTAAACGAATATCATTCATAACAGTCGCTTTACATACAGCTTTCGTGCCTTTACATAATGAGCGAAGATACCCACAGGAGTCAACATTGTCAGTCTATTGACATTCTTAATATATTTACGTGGTTTTCGCGACTCGCTTTCCATTAGGAGAGAACATTCGGACTCCATTATGAATTCACTTTGGCTTTTGTCTTCGGGTATTGCCTAAAACAATAAAATAAAAATCGATATTTCACATTCACATATTTTTTCATGTTAAAATAACACACGCACCTGAAGAATTTCATTTAATATGCCATTGATGATTATTCTACCCGATAGTAATACTTGCAATGTAGATATCTCCATTAACGATTGAGTGGACATTTTTTCTTCATTTGCTAAATCTCTTGCACTTAAAGCATACATTAAAAATACCAATATGTACATTTAAATGTTAATTGTGTACTAATAGGTCACAAAATAAATAGAAAAGTACTAAATCATACATTTTACGTTCTTGTTGTCTGGTTGCAAGTGCTCGTTTATCGGAACAAGTCGTTAATATCAAGTAGGGCTGTCGGCCTCTTAGTTTCAGCATAAGGGCACCGAGTAGATCCATCGTAACAATCTTCACCTTTCCATCTTTGACGAATGCCTCTGAGCGACCTATATTTTCGCGTTATTAAATAAACTTTTCAAAATAAATGAAAACTCCATTGTCATATTAAACTCATCGTTCTATAGAGAGTTTTGAAAACCTCATAGAATGGAATGATACATTGCTTTAAGGTATAAATAAGTGAGGCCCTATCATCCGTTTCAATTTTTTTTATCATTTTATTGCTTTTGAGTCGTTTTTTTGACGTCGGTTGGTACATATTTTATAACAAAATAAAAAGTACGTCAATGACATTAAATTACAATCATTGCTCTCCAATAGATAGAGCCGATAACGACAGTCTAACGAGATCTGAGATCTTATCTCCCCATGCAGTAACTACTGCGTAAATTGAGTGCTCCAAGAATTTAATGATCTGTAACTAAGGAATAAAAATGTAGCATCTATGTTTATAGGACCTATATGTTGTCCTCTTTTTTATATGACGATTGTTATAAAAAAAAATATTAAGTATTTTTATCTTAGTTGTTAACAAAATTGGTCCAATTACTTACTCAGCCCATATGACTCACTATCTGTTTCGCTATAAGTCAGGAATTCACCAGCGAGCAACATTTCGTCGAATTGTTTTCTACTTATTTGCTTATAATGATTTGGCGAATGGAAGAATGTAGTTGTATGTTGCACAGCTAATTCCACATGCGAAGCGCATTCTGTTGCAATACGACGGGCCAACGAGCCTAACAAATAAAAGTTGTTAGCAATTGTCTTGGCAGACGAAGACTTTACAACCGACTTAAAGTCGGGACATTATTCGGGGCTGGTACGTTGAATTTTGCAATCAAACAAGTTTAACTCGGTGTAAAAATAACATACATATCTTATGTATAATTATAATTTTATATAAATACCTTATATTATACGATACCTATATCACAGATAATATAATACGATACCCTACGTACGATTATACCGCTATTGTCGGCCTCGAAACAATTAACTTTTTCTTCACAATACCTCAGCATATGAATCGTGTAATGTTGAAATACTCATTATTTTCGTCAATTAGGAAAATATTTTGCTAGCTATCAATTCGTTTTCTCCTTTCTACTTTCTATTGTAATAATTTAATAGGCAATTGATTGAATATAGAAAAATTATAGAAATGAACTCGCAATGCAGAATCAGGTCGTATGTGTATAAATAACATTGCGTCGGAGTATCGCCGACTGCATTGTTTATCGTGTTATCACACAATATATAATCGTTACGGTCACTATTCGGCGAGATGCCAAACATGCTCGAATCTTCAAACTATATCTGAAACCGGATCGTCCTAGAAGAGCAAATATTATTCCTGGGATGTATTTGCGGTTATTCCTCATACTTCTGTTTTATTATACATTCATATTGCTTATTTCAGTTAAGCAGTAGTTTAGGTTAAAATAGAATTTAGACATATACATATACAAACATTTATTCAGAAGCAAGAACACACACGATAACTAACAAAAAAAGGCAAAACACAAAACAGTAAGAAATAAGTAAAGCATACACACAGAGGCGACAGTTTAAAGATAATACATATCTTGCTATAAGGAAGGTATCTACGTTTATAAAATAGTCATCTAAAGGTACATACACTATTTAGGGTAGAGATTATACTTAAAAAATAACAAATGTGATAATCAGGTTAACAGTTTTTTATATCGTTTTATCTACGACGCAATATAACTAAGTGATGGATATCAGTTCAGTATTGTGCTTATGAAAAGAAAGTGATTCAATTTATGCCCGTTAATAGTCTCTCAATTGAAATCCTTTGTTTTTTGGAACGTTTGGAAAATAATAAAAAAAACTCTTTGATAAAATATAACTTTCTCGAACAATTACCTGTACCATAAATATGCCTAAAGTATATACCCTAATCGTTATCTATCAATAACAGTCAAAGCGAGAACCCGTTTATTACCAAAGCTTCATTTCCTTGATTAATGGTCAGCAATTTATTACCTGCGTTTTCTTATTTTCCTTTTAATTACCGATTTATTGCAGGGTGATCCCAAATACCATTGCTTTTTCCCTAACCCTCTTACAGTTTATCATAGGAAGTTAAAGCTTAGGTAGCTGTACATTTTTATCTTAGATCAGCTGCTATGTACATAGGAGGAAATTCATCATCATCATTTGGGTTCGAATCCCGCCTCACGATAATTTTTTTTTCTAATCTTTATATTTTCTCAAAAAAAAGATGGTATACAATTTTAACACCTTTACTAAATTTGTTATTTTTTGAAGATAACTGTGTAAACTTGTTGAATGACCAAAAGTTGATTTAGTAAATAGATTTGGACCGTCATCCTACATAACAGGTATCTATACAACTTGATTATAACAACTGGTTAAAACTAATTCGGTTGTTGTTCTGAATATTTTTTAGCAAAATAAACGTTATTATCACTGCGTAATCAATATTAAACCTTCTTAGTACCTTTTCCTACAGCCTCGTAGCCAACAAAAACGATAATTGGAACGTCAGTGGTATCGGCAGGCGGGTTATAAGGCGATACACGTGCTCGAAACATTTGCTCAATGTACATTAATCGCAAGAGGCGACGCGACGCAAACATAAAGACATCTGGATTCATATTCATTTTGTATGTTCTCTGTGAGATAATTAACAACAGTTATTGTAAATTTAGGCCATAATTCAAAAAGTGAATATTTTGGGCAATTTATTGCGATAGTACACAACTACTTAAAAATAAACTGACCGCTTAATTCACCCGAAAATTTCAGGATTAAATACACGAAAGCAGTCCCATAAATAAATAGCCCATATGATGGAATGATATTTTTCACAGGGAGCGGAAACACCCGAAGACCGGACAAACCAAACCGATAGAAAAGAGAGATACATTTTCTTCTTTTGAGTGACGATTGTTTATTTTTATTTTGCGATAAACATTGTACAATCATTAATTTTTTTAGTTATACATGTAGTAGGTATTGTATAACTAAACGAATCTAAACTAAAATAATCACTGTACAATTAAATGTATTCTTTATTTAACACTGGATATATTTTATAAACATAAATTATGTACTTGCAAAGATGAGATTTGGGTGAGGTTATCTTAGTACTTCTTTGTAAAACATAAGTACACACTCCACGAGGAATGTATTTGCTAGTCTATGGAATCGCCTGGCACGATATTTCCTACCAACTTATTCCGCTTTATTACTGAACTGCCAATACGTAACTAAATAGGTAATTAGTTATTTTAATCCTATCTCAATTTCATGATACGCTTCGTTACTTTGTAGGACCTATTTTTCTATATTTTAAAGCTAAGTTTTAACTGCCAAACTGTTAATGAACATAAATTTTGTAATTTTTAACATACCAAAACTTTTGGGAAATTACTGCTTTATATCATAGCAATTAAAATTCTTATCCATGATATGAACCCAAAAATAATATTCTATTCAAAAATAATGTTTCAATATATTTTACCTGTTCAACAGGATCCAGATCAATGTCGTCTAAGCAAATTAACAGAGGGAAGGTATTAATAACGACATCTTTATATCCTGGCAGTGAACACATAGGGTTGGATCTAAAATCCAGTACGGTAAGACGTCGCAGTTTACTCATGTACACTGCCAGTTCCAATAAGGAGCCTAATCTGTTATTCCGTATGTGTAATTCGCGAAATCTGAAAGAACGCAAACACAATATGTGCTCTCACAATCCAATATACAAAATTATTTTTTGCTGCGTACATGAACTTATAAATGTTGTAGCAACTGACTGCCATATATACCTATGGCATATATATATATGTAGCATTGAGGGTACATTCCATTCAGGTGGCATTACAAATTCCACTCTGTATATAAATGTCTTAAATTATTTCTGTATTATGTAACAAAACCATGCTGCATTTTCACATTTTTCTATTTTACGTCTGTTTAGTTATGTTTATAAAAACTATAGCAACTAGTTGAGAATTCGAAACTTACCGTACTAGAGTCTACCTAATTAAAAGTTGTGATTATTCATACTTCGCTCGAGAAATAAGTTTATACCAGAACATAAGTAAATATAACTATTATTTTCAGTTGCCAAATTATATGAATATACATTAGAAAACATCAAAAACGAAAGCTCAATTTTTTTTTTAAACAGAACATCTCATTTTTATTTTAAATCGTACCCTCGATAATATAACACGTAAATATCAATGTAAAGCAAACCTGGAGCACCCTGAAAATATCTTCATGGATGTTAAATTATTCTCGTTTAAATTTAAATATTCGAGATGAAGAAGTGTCCATAATCCAACGTTGTCGCCAAACTCGAAATCTGATATGTTATTATAGGACAAGTCGAGCCACAATAATCGCAAATGGTTTAAATTCTCAAACCTTTGTATGTGATTAAAGGAAAGATCCAGACGACGCAAATATCTATTGAAATATGTTTATTACAAGTAATATCATTAGTTATTTTTATAACATGTAGAATTCGAACACACAACAACTATACGTAATTTAAATTACTTTCAATTTCCTCCCCTTTAATACTTATATTACAAATGTATTGTGGAATGACCAGAAACCTTTGTTTGCACTTTTCTTTGTGCGAAATTCCAGCCTTGTGGGATTTCGCCATAGATCAGATAAATACATGCTTGAGTGAATGTTTCAAAAAATATAGCTACTTACATATATATATGTGGCACCTAACCTAACCTACCAAAATCATTGGAAAACCACGATAAAATAAATTATTGAAAATGAAGTACCTCAATGTATCCAATCCATTTATTGATTTAATGTTATTATGCGATAAGTCAATCACAGTTATCGACCAAAATGCACTTAAATCCCGTATTTTAGTTACTGAATTATATCTATAATGCACTTCTGTTAAAAACCATTGAGCTAAAATACGTAATACGAATAAAGCTTAATTTAGTTTGAATTCTTTTATGTAAGTATACAAAAAAGTTAGATATAAATTGTAAATGTAACATACGTGTGTCGTAATCCAATACTGTTCGAAAGCTATTAAATGATACATTAAGAAACTGAATATACAGTAAATATGAGAGAACGCTTAAATCATCCAATAAATTTGATGATAGATCTAAATATACCAAATATTTATAATTTTTTAGAACATCGATATTATGGAGATACTGAAAAAAGAAATTATACATTAAATGTGCATGCAATAAATAACTAAATAGCTAATCCGTTGCTACGAAATAGAATACATTTTAAAACAGAGATAAAATATTTTTCGTTTAAAATTTTATTAGATTTAATGTTCCTCTTTCCTTATTATGATCCATTGCGTTTGGCTTATATATTATTCATTATGAATCTAGTGCTGACAGTTATAAATAAAACGGAATGTATAAAATAAGAATGGAAACTGTTAAATGTTTTAAGGCACATTTTCCACCAGTAAAATGCTTTGTAATCTTAATAGTGGTAAGAAATAAAACCTCCATTTACGCCCACATTTTCAAGATTAGGGGCCTTAATAGCAATCAGTCAGATATATTGCCACTTTTATTGTTGCTTGTTTATTGTACCTTGATATAATTTCAATTTCAATTGTTTTCATGTACATAAAATGTTATAAAACAATGAAAAAGAATTTAAAATAACAGAACTACTAAGTACTTGTTCTAGACCACCCTGCACTTAAAAACTTTCCTAACAGCTTTCGATTCCAACAATAAAGGTAACAGATGCTACTAATCCTTTTTTTGAACTTTAGTGAACGTATCCATACCTATACATAAACATAAAATTCTGTTACTCGTACACTATAACATATGCGCTTCGAAATTTTAATTAAATTAATTTCTAATCGCCTATCACAAAAGCTGTTTCCTATGGGACCAGAGGCGCTATAAATAAAGCGCATTAGCTTAAAGCCTTTATGACGGGCTTACCTTGGACGATAAATCCAATTTAATATACACGTAGTCGCCTAAAATTGGAGATCGCTTCAAATAACTGAGGCATGTGCTAACTAGGTCCCTTGTGAGTACGCCACCTTCAATATCCGGAATATCGTTCACATTCCTTACATGTACTATTGGGGAGTACACGTCCTCGTACAGTTCAGGAAAATTGTAGAAACAACCCCATAGCTGGTGTTCGTTCATGAGGGGCGTGACATTTATTGGAAACTGTAATTAATTCTGTTTAGTAAGGTGTGAGCTGTGCTTGATGTGGTTCGTAAAAAAATTGTTGTATGTTTTACATGTAGGTAGTTTATCTGTTTAGTCTTAGTGTGCTCACAAACGTTCCAATGTAGAATTGGTTTAGAACTTTCACTCGTATTATTTTTTTCTACTAGTTTTCTGACCATGACATAAGTAATAGATATATAATGTAACCTAATAAATGGCGTACGCAGATACTTTTTTAAGAGTTTATTATAAATTATCTACCAGCTGCTTTAATAAACGTAATAGACTTTCTTAATGAGACAAAGACGAAAAGTAAAAATTGTCAAAACAAAGTTCTAATTAAAATATTTTAACGAAAAAACTTTCCTCGCCGAATTTTTCTTACCTGTTCAATTAGTTCACTTTCCTCATCTTTATTCTGAAACTTGGAAGGATCAAACAGCGGTATAGATATTTTCTTTAATGGCAATGAAAAACTTTTGAATCTTTGATCTAAAACAAAGGCCCAATTAATGGCTAGGATATAAAAAAATTATAATTAATCAATATTCTTAGTACTTTACATTATATAATACTTTGAGTTTATTCCTTTTGTTTTTTAATGTAAAATTTATTCATATATTTTAAACTCCCACAATGCTGATAAGACACTATAACATCGTCATGTTTTTGTACCCATATTTGATATTTACGTCGATAAAGCCCTGAATTTAAAGTGCCTTCCACTATCTGCATCTACTTTTATTAAGTATATTATATAAGTTTATATACATATTAATAGGTATGTATTCTTACTCACAAAGTTAATTACATTGTTTTAGTGTGTACTAATCTGGTCAATGACCTATATAATTTTGTGGCATTATTCGGTCTTATTTCCCACAGAAAAGAAAAAAAAAAGTAATTAGTAATAAATATAATTACGTGATTATGCGTATAAAAGTTATTGAAACAGTTTTTAGGATAATAATAACGTATATAAAAAGATTTTAAATAACTTACTACAAGCAATATGTAGTTTAACTGAAAATATAAAGCGTTTAAAAGAAGTATTAAAATATATGATAAATGTGATGTATAACTCGGTGCAGCATACACATATATTTGAGTATGTAATATCCGCCAATGCAAGCTACGCGATTCCATGAATGCGTAGAGGCATACCAAGTAATCAGCCGGCCGTGCTGTGAATCATTGGTTTGCGTGGATATGCAATTTCATGAAGGGTTTCATTCAATAACCCTCATATTTTCCATTAAACTGCGAACCTGCCGCTTAGAAAATGTTTACTTGCTTCTACAAATTATCTTCTCTCTACGTCTCTATTTTTACCTACACCGTAAGCCTTTCATATCTTAATAACTCGTATTACCTTTTAGAGCATTTTTATTTCATTGTGTTCATATCCTATCACACAGATGTATAACGTATACAATTCGTACCTTGCATGAAACGAATGGATGGATGGATGGATGTACATGATTTAATCACGTCAATCTAATTAGTTCGAACACGATAGCCAGACACGATCCTGACAAACAACTTTAATCATATAAACTGCACGCTTTGCGAATGATACAGAATTCGCCGTATATCCTCAGTTACACGTGTGAGTAATTGACAAAATTGTGCTCAATTTATTCTAAACTGAATGAATAAGCGTGGGAAATTGCATACGCACATTAATGAGGACACCTTAACATAGCTTGATTGCAGATGCAAAAGCGTGAAAAACTGAGCTTGTCTTGAGAAAATGTTCCTACTTCCTTGCTCAATTTTCTAATCGATCACAGTCGCTTAACTATTTATATTGTTGCGAAAGTATTTAAACGCAAATATTAAATGTATTTATTATTACTACCTCGAGACATGTCATCTAGGGCCAAGGTGGACATATAATTAATCCTAGAAACTTCGGTCCAGGTCTTGAGAAGGCTGCCAAAGGGCACAAATCTCATGGAACTCGAGAGCTTCTTCTCATCGCCAAATCTTGTATTTTCAAGTGAACTACTTTCGGAACTCATTATGTATAAACTTTAAATAATCATTCAGTGATTACTTTAGAACAATAAAGTAAATCAGTTCAAATCACTTAGAACTGATTCGTATTCTCCCTATTATAGTTTCCGTAGATATTTAATAAAATTATGACATTAGAAAAACCAGAGAAAAAACCTATAATCTACATAGGTTAGATATTAGTCATAAATTAATATAAGATCTTTTTATTAATAAAAAATACTCATAATAGATACTCGCTTTAACTACTTTATTGTTAATGTTATTTATTTTTTGTCAAATAATTATAATATCAATAAGCATGCTATCCTATAAGAATTTGGAGTACATATGCGTTAGATATCAGGTGTGTATTACGTACATGAATGATTTATTCGTACACATGTTAAAATTGATTACATTACACGCTATAATGATGTACACGGATTACTTGTGATATTGGTGTTCTCCAAATAATGGCTGCTTCTACATCTGTGGTGTTGTAATAGTATGTTATCTGTGATATTATTTTATCTGTGCCCGCACTAAATGATTTTGTGGATAAATATTCGTCACACACTTTGATCATAATATAATAAAATCAAGCAACAAATTAAACGTGTATCGTTGTTGCAAATAAATACAAAAGCTAGTAAAATATTTATCGTCCGATAGCGTCCCTCCAGTCTAATGACATTATCAGAATTGCATACGCATCAATTTTTCAGTGGTTTGCGGTGATAAAAATGAAAAACAAACACGTTGCAGATTGTTCTCGGTTTATAGCGTGTTTTAGATTACGCTTGGGTTGTTTGTTCGGACATACCCTTTATTATTCTTGTTGTTTATAGCTCTACTGGAAATGGCGTTGTTTTATGCGTCCAATTTTAACTGTAATCAGTAGGTGTTGAAGTAAGGAATACTCTGGAAAAACCTAGCTACCTAATGTTTTAATTTAACTGACGTTTTGTTGAGCGAGTGTTAAAAAATGTCAGGTTCGTACTATGTAGTGTGTTTTATATAAAATCCAAGTATTACGCCAGACGTAAAATTATTTTCTAAGCTCTCAATTCTTTTAACGTCTCGTAAAAAAACTTTCTTGAACGTAAAGGAGTCTCGAATATTGGATTAATAAGTCATTATAAGTTCGTAAACTTAACTTATCCAACCTCTTTAAGGTTGGATCCATCGAGGGTCATTATGTTCTCAAAGGTTTTGAGTTGAAATGAATTAAACTTAAATGATTAAATGAGTATTCAGAAATTCAAATTTTCAATAGACAATTAGGTACGTGATAAGGCCGTGAATGGTGACAATAGCTTAAATAAATTGTTAATACTTTCATTGCATATGTAATATAAGTTTAAGGTGTAAGGACAGCTATAGTTTTATTTATGGTATATGTAAGATTCACATTTATTCATAAATCTTTATTTTGAATTCATCAAAAGTAATTTGTATGTTTTATTACATATTTCATAATTATAATATCGATTAAAACAGAGATAACTGTTGTGTATTAATAACTTAATAAACCAGCTGCATGAATAAAAAAATATACTATAAAAAACTAATAATCCGCCCGTGGCTTCGACTGCGGTCTGCAAAGTCAAAGGTATACTCGCATAGTTGCCTTCCCCTTTTCCAGGATAAAACCCGTCTTATGTCCGTTCCAGTTCTCAACCTTGCCTTGTACCAAATTTCATCTATATCGGTTAAGTGGTTTAAGTGTTAAGAGAAGACAAAGATACAGACAGATAGACAGACAGACCGACAGACATTACTTTCGCATTTGTAAAATTAGTAATGATAAATATATGTTGATGAATTAATAGGTGTAAATTATACAAAATTATCATTTTCCGAATAATAATATCTAGCCTTAGATATCTTTGAGACAACAGGTAAACAGAAAAGCGGTAAAACAACTTGTTAACGAGGGGAAATTTTGTTCTCTACTAAATTGGTCACAAACAAGGTCCCAATTGTCACTTCCAAGATTTCTGTCAAAAACAACGATTCTCGAATCGTCAAAGAGAAAACCAAGGATAAAGTTAGATGTAAATCCTTGAATTAACATATAAATACTATACTATGCGAAGTTTAATTCATTTGTTTGTTATTATCATAAAAATAGGGATAGATTAACAAGAATTCGCATAGAGTTGAAAATTAGTACGTAGATATATTCGGAATACCTACACTTTAAATAAAGTGTAAAAAATCTTCATCAATAGAAATTTATTATTGAAAAAAAATTTTCCGGGTTATTATTGAAAATGTTTTTTGAGGAGGGAACGTAGATTGAAACGTTTATAAAGCGTAGCTGAGGAATTTCGTATTTTCTACCTGTAGCTTCGCTTATTGGTAATAAATGTTCTCTTAGTTTTATGTTTAACTCGGGCACTTTAATTTACCCTTTTTATGAACGTTTATATCCAGCCAAAACAAACAATTGTCTTTCACTCAAATGCTTTTCTCGCAATTTAAGTTGAATCGAGTGCAACCGGCAGAAGTACTACCGTTTGCCTACTGTGTTGTATGAATAAGTAATGAGGACTGTTTCGAATAGTCCGTTTACAGTTTCGAGACAGTTTTGAATAAACAATTAAAGATTAAAAAGTTGAATATTATACGTGGACTTTTCATCTTTTAATTTCGCCAATTATTGATCTAAGATTCTTAGATTAATATTTAATTTTACTAGCTTAGGTTTGAGTTTCGTAGTAGGTATAGTTAAGTTTGTGCTAGTAAAATATGTCCATTGTCTTTCCATCGATAAAAGTTCCATTTTTTTCTAAACTCATTTGGAAAGCATGTATTAAATGGGCATGACAGTGTGTATTATACAAAATACACATTTACGTTGTAACTACAATTTTATGGAACATAATACACGTAGCTTTCGATCAATTTTAGTTTAAAACGGATTCTCAAATGCAATGTTTTTTAAATTTGCGCATTCGCAAGATATAATAAAATATACATGAACTTAAATTCGCTTCAGTAATAAAAATATAAGGAAAAGAGTCCTAATGTGCCACTAATTCAATTAAACAAACGTGAGTTTTACTCGTGCGAGTGGTTTGAACACAAATAACCACAAGAAGTTTCCAATAGGTTACGTGCAATTTACTTGACTACATATCACGTATGAGTGCAGATTTCTACGTTTGCATATAATAGCTATATTATTTGAATTAACGAAAGGTGGTTATAATTATCTTAATAATTCTTAATGTTATCTGTGCTATTACTATATTATTTGTTATAACTATTAAATTAAAAAATAAACTGCCAAAACTCTTCGATTTTCTTAATTTTTTTCAATTTGTCTGGTTGTAACACGAATCAGATACGATAGGTTGTTTTGTATTTGTATATGAATATAGCTGTAAGGTAATTAACCTCAATACCATAATCGTTTACCTTTGCCCGGGCTTGACATTCTTAGTTCTTACTTCAGCTTTGAGTAATTGCTTATGTAATAACCTACCTATATTGCTAAGCAGGGCTAAACGGTTGATTTTTTAAGTTATTACATTATCCGATTAGTTATCCAGTTCGATTTCACATACAACCATCTGGTGGCGAAACGGAGTTCGCCGGGTTTGCTAGTCTATATTATTTATTGTTTAACACCTCTTACTCTTAACTAAATCATGTTTTTATTGTAGTTAATGTCTTCTAAAATATTTAGTTAAAACCAATGCGAGATATGATCAGATGCGAAATTATGATTTCAGAAAAAAAATTATGTATGTGAAATAAATTAATGATATTCTGATCGTTTAGTTTATTTACTCCGGAGTAGCTATGAACTTTAATACAGATGTAAAAGATTTTAAGAAGTTAAAGCGGGTTGAGAAAGGCGCCGTATAGCGCAGACGGGAAATAGTTCTTAACTTCAACAGATCGGAAAGAGGATTTGTGCTGTGGACTGTTTGCTGCCAAGATCAGACATTCAGTTTATTCTTAGTTGTGGAAATACTGTATTAGAACTATTACTAGTTATAGGTTAAGACTTAGCTGCATCTCATAATTGTGTGTGATAAGTCTATTATAACAATCAACATTTAAAAAATCCGTCTGTTTCTTGTGAAAAGCTTAAAAAACAGAAAAATATGTATTTACGTGAAGATTACGCAATCCGTTTTTGAAAAGAGCATGATAAATCTAGTTACAATGGAAAAGAAGAAGAAACACATTAAATGAAAAGTGTATTTTTTTGTAAAGAGACTTACAAAGAAACAAAGCATACAAATGCGAAGTAATTTGTGAGAAGGGGTGACAAATGAGGTGTCGTATGGACCGTTCCGAGGGAAGGCTTTTCTTTTATCTTTTAAATGCGAAAAACCGCTATAATAGGTGTAAACTAAACAATTAAAAATGTATGTCGATACGGGTATGTTAACAAAAAGTAAGTTTTTTATATAATCATCACAAAAATTCAAACGTGAAAACGTTGGTGGATAAGTTTATTATAAATGTAAAAAAAGCATAGATCATGAAATGGGTATCATTGTGTATACATCCTAATCTACTCAGGCGCTTAGTAGCTAAAGTAGGGTTAAAAACGTACGTGCGGTAGCAAACTAATCCCATTGCCAGAATTAAATTCAGCAGTTTCACAAGGCATTGTATCATACCGTGTAAACTTTTAAAAATGCAAGATAAATGTAGAAAGATAGTGTTTTAAGTGCCAATTCACCAAATATCATCCCAACATAACATTATCAACAAAATCTCGGCTATTACATTCGTATATGTTGGGAATAAAGGAAATCCATTGTTATATTTGCGCGTAAGTAATTGATTGACATAGGGTCGGACGTGTAACCGAGACATCCGCCATTGGGGGTGCAACTCGAGATATATTTCGCCTCTAACTTCTCATAGATTTCATCTATAATTAAAGTTCTTATCCAAATAGATAAGAGGAACATATTTATCAAGGATTTTTTTGGAACTAGTTGTACGCGAGGTCAAAGAAGATTATCAGTTCTCTTCTTATATTTATAACTAGCTGTACCTGCGACTTCGTTCGCGTCTGTCAATAAATACTTAGATTGACTTTCACCTCTCCCCCCTCAGACACCGTATCGTTTTCCGGGATGAAAAGTAAATAAGATCCTTCCTCGGTGTAGGTGCTATAACCATACCAAATAGCAGATTTTGCGTGATTCTCATTCGAGGTACAGACAACATTTTTTAAATTGCATTTTATACTTAGTATCGGCAAAAAAACGCCTCACAAAGAAAAATCCTAAATGTACAGAATTTGACCCCGACCATTTTTATTATAGTATAGATAGATAAATAGATTTAGCGCTAGCTACCATATATACAAGAATTTATAAATTTCCGAGTGATTAAATACATCATAGATTACATTATGTTACTATTAGAATATAATAAAATAGAAGAAACAATCAAGTGTTTATTTTGATTTATTTTGAAATTATACGTAGGAACCTAAATACTTTTTTTTATTACGCTCACTTTTGTCTTTCGCAATAAATTGAAATTGAATTTGAATTTTACTATGAAATGATTTTGTTTGTCTAAATTATTGAAAAAAGTTGCTGCTAGGTGTAAATATGAATTTGGAAAAAACAAGTATACCATGCCATTATTTGTTTTATATAATCATTTCTCTTTTGTACTATAATGTAGAAAGCGTAGAACGTTATTACACGTTGATCTGTTCTGATCTCCAAATGAAAATTATGCGCTTAGTGCGCACCCTAACAAAGTATAGTATCAACTCATGAATAAATGAGAACATCTGATCCCCGTTTACATTCTAAATAAAACATAAAAAACGGACAATCCCTCGTGCACGTATAAAGTGCTTCCTAACTGTAAACTATCCACGCTACTGTTTACTATGTAAGTACCACATTTCCGGGTTTCTATTACGTGCGATATATAAATGGGCAGCATTGATAGATAAATGGTTTGGCGATATAGTTCACTGGAGGCAGAATAGAGGTTTTGATACGCTCGTATATCGCTCTATCTAGTGTATGAGTAACGATTATAATTACACCAAATATTCTGCTAACGAATTATTTCTGCAATCTAAATGAAGAGATTTTTTATTTGTTTGTCTTTCTTTCACGTCTCTACGGAGCGATTTTAGGGTATGATTTTTGTGTCTAGAAATAGAAAGAAGGGTAGTGTGGTGTATCTTTCCGTATTATCGGCTCTTAGACGCTCGTGCCCTCTCTCTCGCACCGCACACAGCCGACTGAGCTGTGTCACGGCCGCACGTGCGCTAGAGACGACATAATGCTTCCTTCTCTTTCACTCACAAACACTACATCCCTTCCTTATTTTAAGTTCTTTTTTTGTTTTTTGAACTATTTTTGTTTTCAATTAAATAATACCTGATTTACACTTCTTACATAATTGAATATCAACTAGAACTTTATAGTTTATAAACTTGGTGTCTTAGATCCTAATTATTTTCAATGTCCTCTCCTGGGCTGTCTTCTACTGCCGCTTTTAAACATGTTCTTTAATTTTTTTTTCACACAGATTTCCATTCTCCTTCCGCTTTTTTTTTTTATGTAATATGTTGTCTTAGCTGTTGTCATGTTTTGTTTTTTCTGTACTTCCCCCTCTCCCCCTTCTATTATTATTTCTTATTTCTTCCTCATGTGGCGTGCTATTGTAGATAGTCAAATACGTCAATGCTTCTTTCTAGCATTTTCCTCTACCTTAGGTAGGCGTCGAACCTAAAAGATCTATAGCGATATCAAACCAGAATTGAGTTGGTAATTGTCTTCTCCTGAGCGGGCGTGGTGGATTTACCAGTGTACATCCGTTATAGGATCGAAATAAGTTTTCCACATCCTTGTAATTGTTAGGTCACCATCGTTGTAAGCCTCAATTCATTGCTACTATTGCTGAATGGCGCTCGAGAGCAGCGACAAAATC
>NC_052106.1:4742032-4778464 GCF_012273895.1 Zerene cesonia | reverse complement strand
ATTAAAATATTGCAAATACAGATTAGCATTTGTATTTTAAAAGTAAGAGAACTATCGTTACAAGTGAAAAGTTTTTTCTATAATTTTTTTCTAATATCAAAATACATTATTAAACTTAATATTAAACTTAGTAATCGCTTCCATGTAATGTTACTGTAATACAATTAGTTCAATAACTATCACTGCAAAACCAACACAGCACACTATTTCCTTTTTTTTTTTTTTTTTTTTTTTTAATTAATTTAAAATTGCTTACAGTTATATCTGTTTATCCTCGTCGCCAAAATGTGGTGTATCTTTCCGTATTATCGGCTCTTAGACGCTCGTGCCCTCTCTCTCGCACCGCACACAGCCGACTGAGCTGTGTCACGGCCGCACGTGCGCTAGAGACGACATAATGCTTCCTTCTCTTTCACTCACAAACACTACAGGTAGGAAGTGACACTGGCTTCTTTTTACCGCGGTGAAACATCTCATTTAAACGGGAACTTCGACGCGCGCGACGACTAGTACTTATATCATTATAAGCATAGAGGTATAGATAACTAAATAATAGAACATAGCATATGCCTAAACATAATGTAGTTAATAAATATCATATCAAATTAATACAACAGAAGAAGACCTGTAGTGTCTCATGAATTATGAATCATTGAGAAACACAATAATAATTTTATACACAAATTTTGAGTGTTAGCCTACAATGGCACGAATACAAAGCTGAATAAATAATTCCACACTTAAAATGTAGCACATTCGAAAACTCGGAATATATTATTCAAATTTCCGCTATGCTCAATAAAAACGGCCGGAATATAGTAACAGCCTGCCCGCGATTCAAACGAGACCTCCCTCACACCACCGAGCCTTTTTGTGCATTGATAAAACACGGTTACCACCAATCCACTCAAAGTAGACAGTTTTTGAACATTACTTTAGTTTTTCACGTGACATGGATCTTAAATGGCAACAACTGGGTTATAACTGATATAAAATTTGTGATTTGTTTATGTTATAATTTAACTAGATTATTATCAAACTTTGGTATTGCTGATTATAATAGTAGATATAAAGTTAATTGAATTGGGGAAAGTAAAACATGTTTTACGTTGTATACTTTAATTTTTTTTAAGTCATCGTCGGCAATGGAGCTGGTGGGTCGCCTGATGGTAAGCGCTACCACCGCCCATGAACTTACGCCTCTACAAATGTATTGCCGACTACAAACTGGAAAGGGATTAAGAAAGGATGACGAGAGGAATAAAGGAAAGGACTGGGAAGGGCAAGGAAAATGATATGGGCCTCCGGCTCCCTCCCCTCACTCACCGAACGAAACATAGCAGCGTGCTATTTCACGCCGGTCTTCTGTGGGGGTGTTATACTTCCCCGGTGCGAGCTGGCCCAGTTCGTGCCGAAGCGTGCTCGATTATCACATACAATGTTTAAGATTCTTGAAAGAAAATCTTAGTTATTTATTTTATAATATAAATAAATAACAGTACACAAGTGCCATTCCACAGAGAACAGTTTGTGTAATATTATTATGTTGCTTTGTCATAATGTGATAATGTCGAACTAGAATGTTCTATCTACCTTTTAAATAAAGTAATAATATAAATGTTATCTTTTCATACATTAGTTCACCCTGCCTTGAATATTGTTGTATGTACATATTAAATGAACACAATCAAGTAATTGCAGCAGTATTAGGTAATTGACTAGTGCTTCAATAGTTTACATCACAGTATTAAACAAGATGCCCAAGTCGACAGTTCGCTTCAACAACATTGTTCAAAACTCCAATAAAATTGATACCACATCGAAATTCTTTATCATCACAGAAGTGTTTCTAGGAATAAATCGGCTATTGGTTTTCGAATCTATAAAACCTGTTTATGTATTTTTAGCGTATATCTATTCTATATCTCTAATCACTGCTTTCGTTGCAATTTCTACGATTTATGTTTTCTGGATGAAATATTTCATTGTTATTGCATCGGATATAACATGTTCGTTTTTTATTATTGTTTCAAGTTCAGTGACATGGAGACGTCTACGTAAATATTTTTTCGAACTCTCATTATTCGATAGTGAGTTTTGCGCTAAGGTCCAATTATCTATAAGGACTACGAGAAGTATTATTCATTTATTGTCTATTGTGACGATATTTTTAATACTGTTTGTATTTTCTTTTTATTTCATTGAAACCACGTCTGTGATTCTTTTTCTAATAGTGCCGTTAAAACTTGTTCATGCTGTAGAATATTTTTTTAACGGTCATCTGCTTAAACTTTTGGCGACTCGAGTTGAATTTATTAACCATTGTTTAGAATCATCGTACCCCTTGGGTCAAGTGTATAGCGTCAATACTGTCGAGGAAGAAATAAAGATTAAAAGGTCGCCAACTCGTGTGAAAATGTCGAAAATTTTGAGATTGTACTATATTATTATAAACGCTTTTGACATTTTAAACTCTGCAGTTAAATGGCAGGTAGGAGATATTTTTGACCCGGTGTTTTTTTTTACATATAATAGCGGGCAAACGAGCAGGCGCGTCACCGGTGAGCGGTGATTGACGTATAAGTAGAAAACGTTTTGAAACTACATTGTTAACCCTATAGCTTATGTGAAATTATTAGTTCGCCGAAGTCGACAGACGCTGCAAAACTTTTTCACTATCCACTCGTGACGACACTTGTGTAAAATGTTTGATATGAAATGACAATGTGCTCTGAGCGTTTTAATCACGTGCCTATTGTGTGTTGAAAACAAGTTTTATATTGAAATTTTATTGTGTACTTTTTATTGTTAACTGTTTTTAGTACGGCCGCGGCTTTGCTCGCGTGAACTACAATTTATTTTACTTCTTGTATTTTCTAAGAGAATTTTTTCCACATTAAAGGCGTATATTCGTTTGGTGTTTATTTAAGCAAAAGCAGTATTGTTAGGGTGCTATTAAAATACTTTTTTCAAATATACAACAATTACTGTATATGTATAGGTATATTATATTATAACATAGAAAAATTCAATTGAATTAATTTTCAGTTGCTGTTCACAATTGTCAAAACTCTAAGTGTTTCTTTGGGAGATCTACACTTATTGATGACTGCTATCATCGAAAAGAATGTGAGAATAATTTAATATTATAATACACAACGTAGTTCACTTTTAATTTTTTTTTCTTTACACTATACCACGTGAAAGAGGTAATTAAAACATATTACATTACATTTGGAAGCAGCTTACAGGTTTAAATAATCAAATTTATGATCTCAATCGTTGTTCAACTCGATTTTTATTATATTTTGTTGTTATAGCGGCAACATAAATATGAAACTTTAAACTGGCCTACTATCCCGGTTCATGAGATTCAGCCAAATGACAGACGGACGGACAAACAGTCGTTATACCTTTTGAGTAAAGAACTCCAAAAACAATGAGTAATACATAAAATTACTACTGTTTTTAGTTGACTATTCATCAAGTTCTTATAACCCTGAGCATTGCCGTCATTCAAATAGGATCAATGTTTTCGTTGTGTTCATCAGGAGATAAACTTCACAAGGAAGTGTTAAGATTACGTGATATGCTCGCCTGTCGGTTATATCAACGCAAATTAGGTATGTGATGCCACAGATGACATAATACTATAGTGATACCTTGTCTCCTAACTAATTATATCTATTACACATCATTGGTTGGTTATTTTTTATTAATATTTTGGCTTGGAAATAAGATTAACCGATAAATGATAACGGTTGAAATTTATAGGTAATTTTATTTATTACAGATAGACACGATCGTCGAACCGCTCAGGCCCTTCTATCCTTGACGGAAACTCGCAATCTGTCCTTCTCAGTTTTCCACATGTTTAACATCGACATATCCCTACCTTTCGAGATAGTGGGCCTGCTTGTAACCTACCTCATCATCTTGTTGCAATTCGAGAAAGTGAATTCTGATTCGTAAATATATCCTATAGGAAATGAGATAATGTATCCATGTTCAAAATTATTAATTAAAAGAATAAAATTTAACTTAATATAAAGAAGTTTAAAGATTGCGGCTCTGCTAAATGTAACAATCCATAAATGTCTTGTCAATAAATATATTTCAACAATTTCGTTTCTCTAACGCTCTACTATATAACATTAATGGTTAAATTCGATACAGAATTGCTAAAATAAATACCTGCTAGTGTATGATGGGTAATATATCCCTCAAAATTTCACGAAGGGTCTGCGGCCGGGACACAACGACCCTTATTGAGGTTTCTGTTGACAAGGCACTTCAATATTTTGATGGGCATTTAGGAAATGTGTAAAAATATCTTGTACTGCAAATTCAATTATCAATTTCACAAAAGCTTTAGATATATTGGAACACATGTTGCTTTGTTGTGATATTATCTAAGAGGCTGTGCGGGGAGGCGGAAGAGCGATATTGTAGTCAGGGTTACATTAAAACCCAAGGAATATTATTATTGTAATGTTACAGCTACGTTGTAGCTTTGAAAACCCAGGAATGTGAAATAAGATTGATGTCTTTTGAAATATCTTAATTATGAGTAAAAATAACATGCAACAGCTAAAAAAAACACATATAGCATAGCAAGAATTGTACCACAATTATACTCTAATTTAAAGCTAAAGTTATAACACACAGTTGCTCCGTCATTGTTGCAATGCTGCGATACATGTAAAATATGTACGATTATTTTAATGTATGTATTATTGGTCTTAAATTGCTTGTTTCTTATGCAATTATTTTGTACAGGTAAGTGTTTTAACAGAATAAGGATTTGAGCCGAATAAAGTTAATATTTATTTCGCCTGTAGCATTCCTCTTGCACCCTTCAGCACAATTTATATTAAATTCAAAAGTTTTGAGATGCGATGCAAAACTGCAGAATTGAAGTTTAAACATTTAATTTAGCACTTTCACAGTTTGTCGATTTGTTTAGTTCTAGCAGCGCGATATCACTTCGAATGCGTACCATTTTTTTAAAGTAATATTTTTTGCGAGTCAGCGGTATTTTTGGGTTTTTTGATAACGTTGAAGTTTCCTTTTGTTTCATTTTATTTAAATACTTCTGTCAGAAATAGCCTGTAAAGTAATTCAAATTAGATAAATAAAATTCTCGCGTCACAATGTTAGTTTCCATATTCCTCTGAAATGGCTGCACCGATTCTCGTGAAATTTAGTGTACATATCGGCTAGGTCTGAGAATCGGCAAACATTAATTTTTCATACCCCTAAATGGTAAGAGAAAGGTGGAACGGCGTTTGCGCGGTCAGCTAGTCCTACTAATATTATAAATGCGAAAGTTTGTAAGGATGCGTGTTTGTTACTCTTTCGCGTAAAAACTACTGAACCGATTGCAATGAAATTTGGTATGCAGACAGCTGGACAACTGGAATAATATATAGGCAACTTTTTATCCCGATATTCCTATCGGATACGGATTAACGCTGGTGAACCGCGGGGCGCAGCTAGTATTACATAAATTTTTACTCATTGCTGTTTTTTACGCACAATTTCGTAACAATGGAATATGTTTAAAAATAAACTATTAATTTGATGTAGATTTGAATATTTGCGTATATAATACGATAACTTAATAAAGCTGTTGGCTGTTGTTTGAACACAGGAAAATATAATCCTGCGCAGGGATAGCTTCATAAATATCCATTAGGTAATACTTGCATGTTCAGTATAATCCAAAATTCCATTATATAAACAAGATACATATTATAATCATACAGTATATAAATTTGTACTAAAAATGTACATTTGTAATTAGTTATTAAGTCATTTTTTAAACATTTATTTATTTATACCCACATTTCATAAACAAATTTACAATAAAAAACAGTTATTGAGTACAAATTCAAACAATTTTTGGATCATATCTAATTTATTAATGTTTGTCTAATATTTGTGATGTATTTAAATAATATTAAGAGTGATACATGATTTTTGACTATTGGAATTCATCGGAAATTTCGTAAACACGTTAAATTTAATTCATCCCTACGTGGTAAATCATATATAAATTATCAACCGTATTATCTCATTAAAATTAATGAACTATACGTAATTAGATTTTATAGTCAGAAATGGAATTGGTAAATACAGGGTATCCATAATCCTTGTGTGCATGCTCAATGAAGCTTATAGTTTTGCATATCCTGGTACGTAAAAAAATTTAAACAATAAAACAACGTACTAAATTTTTTATCAGATTTTTTCTTAAGCTGCAGGAAAATAACTCTATGGTTTGCGTCGCTAATACAGGCATTTTGTCTTTGAATACGTTATCTTAAACGTGAGCGTGCGTACGAATAGCCAGTTAGGGGTGTGCATATAGAGTTTAAAGATTTCATCTAAGAGATCTATCGAAAAGTATTACCGGTTATTTTGTGATTTTTTCATATTTTCAGTATATTAAAGATATAAAGGTATAAGATTAATAAGGCATAGTACACCACCGAAACCAAAATTTACATGTTTATATTCTGTCCAAATGAATAGTTATTTAAGGCAAAGTAAGGGTATTTTATGAGATAAAAATGTCAGGTCTGACTACATTTTTAGTTTTAAAACTGTTCAACAATTTGGTAGTCAATATAGGTATGTAAATGCAATATAATATAGGTGCCAAGAGGAAATTTGAATACATATTATAAGTAAATATGAATGGTACAAGGTTTCCTAATATTTAATCGATTATTACGTAATTAAATATAACACTAATTATTATTCTTCATACAACCGCTTAAAAATTCAATTTTAGCTTATTTCCCTATTAAGATAGTTATAAAGAAATCATTCCAATAAAAACTCAATTACTTTATCAATAACCAGGACTGTGGGGGCTGTCCTGATCGTTAATCCACTAAAGGCTTGGCTCGGTGCCAAGTGATTCTTATAAAAAGTTCATCAATCACGCAATGACGTGCTATGAAAATTGATTTCAGATAAAATAGAATTGCTCGTGACATACATAAACCAACACGGCTTATATTTGTAAAGAGGCGGATCATGCTTATTTGTTTGGAAATTTTCGATTTCTGATGATGACTATGACTACTATCTAAACATCTGAATCATCTAAAAATTCATGTAACTAATAATATGGCTACTGACGTTGTCTAGCTTAAGACTGAGTATATAAGAAGATTAGTTACAGATATATGCGGTAAATTTTTGTAGACAACGTAACGCTATTGAGTATTTCCTCATCATTACTTTAAAATAAATTTCTCCAAAAAACATATAACTATGGAAACGAGCAGTGGGATCTTGTACTATAATGTAATATTAAGTTAAAACCATATATGAAGACACTGTCGCTCACCATTTTACATTTTAATTAACTTTTATTATAGACTTGCCGTATGACGTATCGTTGCTATAATAATTGTATAAGAATGTATGTGTGTTACGTGTCTAAAGAAAATTAATTGGATGATAATAGGGTTTAAGTAAAATAGACTAATGTCATTCTAACATTATTTTATTTAGGAAGCGTGACAAACAATATTCATTCATAAATTTTAAAATATATAAATGGTACGAGTACAAACTCAATGGAGGTATTGAAACAAAAGGCGTTCAATCTGCGTATGTAAATCTCTTAAAATAGCATTCGTTTACAGAAGAAACTCGATGGCACGTAGCTATCCAAAACTCTGTATTTTAGTGCAAAAAGGTACTAAACATCCAGACATCCAATGAACCGTAAAATTATTGAGCCATAAACTCAAACTCTTTTACTTATCCGTTCGATAAGTTAAGTCACGAATGTGAGATAAAAAAATAATGAATGAAAGAATGAGTGAATGAAAAAGCTAGTTTGTACATATAGAAAAATAGGCATACATTTTGCAAAAAAGTTTTGGCTTGATCTGATATGTAAAAAATATTTAAGGCCACCTCAATTACATTTTTTCGTTCATTTTGGTGCTTATTCCTTCGGTACAAACACAACGACGAAATAAATTTAAAAATTTTAATCCTCTTATACCATCTATTGTACCGTAAATACTTTTATCGTAGATTTATATTTAAAAAAAAAAGTTATTTTTTTCATTGTCCTAACAACGGTGATAAATAGAAACTTATATTTTAGGTACTAACCTATATAAATAAGATTTTAAATTAACAACGTTCTAGTTATCTATAGCCTATAGATAACTAAAAAGAAGAATAGAAAAATAAAATGAATATAAATTGTTTGCTACAACACAATTAGTCGAATAAAATCCGGCGGCAATCCCCAATTTTTTACGTATAACATTTTTGTGATTGAATTAAAACACCGCAGAAATAAAAAATAAAAACGAAATCAGAATACTTATGTGTATCCTAGAAAAATATACTATGTACAACCATAGAAGTGAAAATATTTAATTTATGTAATGTAACTGAAATATACTAATGTTTTTCAATATCATATAAAAGCCTAATTACTAATTTTAAATATATTAGCATTAAACTAATGAGTTTACAAGTAATAACTTGTATAACTAATTATTGATATAAGAGTTGAGACGTTTACGTCGACAGAATTTTACTGTTAAAAATATGTTATTTTGACTCAAATTGACAGGACAATCAATAGCAGTGACTGGAGTCTCGAGTTTCGTTTTATAGGTAACAACCATTTCGTTTCGTATCACAATGATGTTGTTTCTGAAAAATATACATGAGAAATAAGATGTATTAATAGCTGATGATATTATTAAAAAATGTAACATTGTACAAAAAACGCTCTCTACTAACTTCTGTTATAATTTTTCAATACATGAATATAATATTATTAATTTGTCGTTAATATTTACATTTTAATTATTTTTTATTCTCTGTATTTAATAATAAACAATTCACATATAAAACTGATTCGTTCTATAATTAATGGATACCGTTTTAGAGATGTTAATATGAAATAAATGGCACTCCCAATTCCGATTAAATTAATATGTAAATTAAACATTGAATTCAGCAGGATAACTGCATAGCTGGTAACTAAATAGGAGCACAAATATCGAAATGTTTAGCAATAAGTCTAAATGTAAACTGAAATATATGTTTCTGTTTAAAACATCAAGTAAAGACACTACATCAGTTCCTAATTTTAAGCATTAGAGCAATATAAATATATACAACACGATAACTAAGATAAGTTATAAATCGAATGGTTAAGTCCATTATTAAACGTACTCTGTTACTTATAATCAAATCGTTTTGGAATCAGCAAATGTTTCGTTAACAAATATTTATCTTACTAATAGCAACGATCGAGCGGGAATTCGGACATCTACGAAAATAAATAGCTGTAATCAACCTGAATTTTCAAAACGTGCTCCCCTAATGCTCTATAATCTATTGTTTTACGAAAGCTTTTATTAACTAAATATATATTGAGCTGTCAGGTCATACTGCATAATATATAAATTATAAAAAATTCCTGCATAGCTACTATATTATTACCATTGTGAAAATATATTTATGCTATTTATGCTGCCATCTACTAGTAATAGGTAATCAGCTGAATTTATCCTTGGACCGTATCTGCTTGCGTGATATAGACGGTACTTCAAAATTATTTAGTACAATCACATAAGAAATGTAAGGTGCTTAATTTAGTATTTTTCGGATATTTTAGTAATTCAAGTCAGGATCAGTTAAGGCACACGCCATGTAACATCACTTATATCGGTGCGCTACGATTTATTTTTCATCTTTGATCTATCGGACGGGGTTGTTACTACCACTTATATCTCAAAACATCACATACAGACATCAGTCGTATACAATTCCATATTAAAGGCATTGTTTTTGTCACTTTTGGGTTTATATCTTAATCCTATCCGTCTCAAGAGAATTAACAAGGGATAACACAGGTGAGTTAAAACTCGTATGTTGTACCTGAAACTTCACCCTTTGTTCGGGGAGCATTTACTAGTAGTTTAGAACTTTGGAGATGGAGCTGAAGCACTGTATTTTCTTCGGTACAATTGTTTATCCAAAGAAGATCTGGAACAGTTAATAACTAGTTACGTACAAAGTCATGTTGTGATCCAGTTTTCATAATTATATACAATGGTTATAGAGTATCATGAATAAGCTGATTACGATTTATTACATTACGGTATCATTCGGAGCTATCTAATTAAAACTCAATAATTCAAGCATTTACAGCCAAATAGTATTTTAATGCCAACGGTCAGGTCATTTTAATCGGATTTCAATGCGTTTCACAGAAAATTTGCATAATTATTAAATATTATTAATTATTGTGGAAACCTCATTTGTAGGTTACAAATTTATTGTTTTTATTTAAAAACATAATGTAGACGATAAGATTTAGGTACATGTACAATAAAATAATAAAATAACATTATGTTATAATCGAATGGAATTATAATCAATTTGTTAAACATCTATCATTTGTGAGTTTGGGTTAAACAGCAAAATCAAAACAATTTGACATTCAATTTAAATACATATTAGACAAAGTAAACAATGTAATCGTTCAAATATTGATCATTGGTTGCACCTGGGCCGGATATATATTTCTGTTTTGGAACCGACATATTTGATCGACGGATTTCAAGATATGTTGCCGCAACACGATATAGCGTTTTAGAAAATATTTAAGATATAACTTGATAACAGTGCAATATCAGCTAGAGCCTATATAAGGTGCTGTTTATTTATAAAATATCTATTTATCTATAATAATTTGTCAGTTTTCCATTGGTTGGACTGAAACTGAACTGAAAGGTGTAAAATAAAATTGTTTAATTTTATAACTTTATATGAATACAAAATTCTACAAACTTAATAAATTTGAGTTAAAGGCAATGCTTGGGCATTAAAGTTTGGAGTTATTAAAAGTCATAAAATTTTTTGCAAAATATAAAATTACAAAACTGAAAATTACACCTCCGAAGACCTTTTATCACTTCCGTCTACTTCCCAATTAGCATAAAAATCCAATTAAAATTGCCGTGACTCCATTAAAATACTTGTTCATTTGTTTATTTCGTAGTTTGTCTTTTGGATTTCTTATTTATTATTACATATATATAGCAGACATTCTTCCTAACTTTAATCTGTTTTCTAAAGTCTTCATTAACGTTTAAGATAGAAAGCAAAGGATCGAAGGGCGTTCTTTCATCTTTGATTTTTGAATAAGCGTATTAATGCCGTATCAATGGATCTTAAAAAAATGAATCTTTTTAATCTCAAAATGAAATCTTCCTTCGTTCTTGATTACAACGTTTTGTGGTTAATCAATTGTTGATTCTGTGAAACGAAAAAATGGCCCATTCAATTGTTGTAATATATATCAACTTTTATTTTGGTAAATATATCTATCTACATATAGGTACTGTATATAATAGAGGATTGGAAAGCATTCAATATACAGTCGTCGGGAAAACTTTACTAAACCATCCTAATTAGAGCTAAAGTGATAGTAATTACTTTATTCATTAATGAACATATCCTATTTTGTAAGACACGAGGGCAGGAGAATCTTTGAATAAACAAAGTTGCGGGCTTAGATTTCGACCCAAATACTGCGGCCTTCTAAGGTTGGTTAAGCGTGCAAATGAATGGCTATACTATTTTAAAATATTTATTATTTTGGTAATCATGTTTCTCTCTGATGTTGACACATAATATTGTTCGAATTTTTTTTTTATTTATTAAAGAAAATACATATTATACATTAAATAACGCATACCAAAAACCACAAAGATTTGTCCGGTATGCAAAAATGCATAAGCACAACAAAGGCAGGAATTATTCTGGCGTGAACATTTTAAAAATTTGTATACAAACTAATTGTTACATTAAGGGAAAACGGTTTTGTTTGTACGTCTTTCTTTCACTTCGCAACATAGTTATATTTGATTTCATATCAAGTTAGTGTTTGGCGATAGTTAGAAGGCAGAGAGTGATAAAGTTTCTTTTTTACCGCGGTAAATCACCTCATTGCAATGGGAATTTCCTTTGACTTCGCGGGTATAGTCGCGGGTGGAAGGTAGTACCTACCTATGTATAATGTATATAACGTTTACTTAGCATTTGTGGTACACATTAGTGTTATTATAATGTGAGTATAAATTTATTCATTCATCAATGTCTTCAACAAAAATGTTGTTTGGCGTTGTCGCTCTTTTTTGTATATCTTGACAAATGGTATAATAATCACCCCAACGCACACACAATTCACAAAACCATTACTAGCTTTTTCTCCATTTCCATTCCTTCATTTTACTGTCTTTAGATGAAGGCTTTTAGAGTAAATATAAATGATAGCCGTGGTTCATATACACACATGAATATTGTATATAAACCACGGGCGAATCCGAGTCGGACCCTTAGTATTTGATATGAGATTATGTACCGTGTTTAGACTTCGTTCATTAAGAAAGAAGTCTGAAAATATCTTCCTATGTTTTTTTAAATACCTCTTTCTTAAATATATCAGTTGGCACATATTTGAATTAAAATGTTACTGTAAAAATAACTGAATTGTAGAAACATTTCACACAATAATTGTACATTAACTCCACCTACTAATTGTGATACTTTGGATACAATCCAAGAGTTGGGAGTTGAATGCGAGCTATTGCAATCTGCTACAATATTTAATATTCACGTTCTGACTAAAAATAAAAATATTTAACCATTTGTGTGGTCTACATCTCGATGGTATATTACAATATTAAGATAACGTTTAATGTACTTTCTGTTTTGAAAATTGGTGACTATTTTTAATTGTATTGTAGTATCAATTTATTGTTGGAAAGGAGATCAAATAAAAAAGGCTGCTATGCCTAGAGTAGTGATTTCCGCAGTTCTTTTTTCGTCAGTTTTTCATGTAGCACGTTGCTATCTAGGTAAAGGTGACAATGAACTCCTGGCTACGAATCATTTTTGATAGATGCTTTCAAAAAAAGTTTTTGTTACTTGAACGTATATTTTTTGTGAATCATGAGAGGTAAGCCGTTTTACTCGACTATTTTAACAATTCACGTGGTTTACGAACGTTTATGTTTCACGTAGACTTTATTCTTCATGTCTTAAGAGTGTAAGTTTTGTGTAAATTTTTCGTTCCACCCGTCTTGTCATAGCATAGACGTATTTCACACCATTTTCACTGATCGATTTTCGTTACGAGCGTACTTTCTACACCTTTTTTATCGGTCATCATTGTGGCTTGAACCTAGGAACTTATGAGTATTACGTTTTACAATGAACTGGTTAGTGATAGTCGAAGGACTGAAATGATTAAAGAGGGAATAAAAAACATGATGATGCAACGAAGTTGACACCACGTTGTTAGAAATTGTAGATAATTTAAATGTTCTTTAAAATATACCCTATGTAGTCAAAATGGTGCGGTGCGTTAAATTAGATTAAATCCTTTTTTTAGCTTGTTAAAGTGGACTGCTTGTGACATGATAACTGCATTTTCCAGATGACGCTTTTAGTTGGTATGCATACATCACATTACTTATATAAAATACCGAGCCAAGTAAGCTCAGGAGCTATGTTATTTTCAGGTTTTGTTGGAATGTGAAATAAAATAACGGCTGTATTATTTTATATTTTTGAGATGTTTCTGCGTCTTACAGAATGCCAAGTTTTCTGTTGCAGCTTGTTTTGATAGTGGTTTAAAAATTATAAGCATGTTTTCCTATCTTAAATACTTTGATGGTTTTAAGAGAACTGTATGAGCTTTTTAATGGATATTTGTATTAATACCATGCATATGAAATTCAAAGTGAAATAAACCCATCGTAATTTATACCACTAGTTACTTTTTTGTAGCGTTAGTTACTGAATGAATGAAATATTGCTCTTTATAGCACACAGAGAACAGAAATACACAAGCGTTCATTAACAGTAAAAGCACTATTAGCGGCCTTATGGCTTCTAAGCCATATCATCCAGGCCACCGCTTATATTGCGAGCAACAAAAATAGCAAGACAGCAGAAGTTATGTGAAGCTTTCCTAAAAATATTTAAAACTCATGTTATCATTACAGTCAGAGAGTATTTAAAACTTGTATACGATTATACAACATCATACAAATATTCTAGATCATGACATAATCTAAGCTAAGAAAATACAATTTGAAGCAAAATTAGTATATACTCATTGATGTGTAACGATATGTATGTATAATTATATGTGTTAAAAATTCTATTCTACTTTTGTTTCATACATGACATGGAGTCATGAAAATTATTAATATCATATAATCATTTGTTTTATGCGTAGGTATTTAGCGCTGATGTTAACTTCATTGAACTAGTCCAATGCATATTTAATTATAATACAATTCATACATTTATGTGTAATATTATCTTTTTCATGAACGAATGCGCAATCACTATAACATTCAAGGAGTTGAGAACCACCTGTATTCGTAAATATGCCGCTGGGAACTTATAGCTAAATAATGTAATAGATACATCATAAAAGATTACCTTCGACGACACTTCGCGATTAAATTTGCTCACATTACACAGGGGAAAGCAATTTTCATTTTAATATTCATATTGTGTCTAAGAATATCAATATAAATAAAGAACTCCAAATTGTAAAATTGCATGTATACAATACAGTACTTCACATTTCATAAATTCAAACCTTATTCTTTCCTGAAGCTTCCATAATGCCATTGATGTCTTACAAATACTAATGGACAAAGCATTGCTCGAACGAGCCTTGAGAGTCTTGAAAATGCAAGAATAGCATTCGTAAAGCAGAAATGGGCACACAATAGTGGCCGCTGCCTTCCGTCGGAGTCCTAATTTGCATCATTACTGCTCACTTCGCCCGTCTTTATACTCGTATAGCAGCTTATACCTGAAAGAAAATTTGATTAAATATTTTGAGCTTTTGCGTTTTACAGTATGGAAAAAATAAGACGAAGTTTGAAAATATTAAGTTAATATTCGTACTGTAATTGGTTACAAATTGGATAATTATAATTGTGTGTTAAAATACTCGTTTAAATTTGTTTAATTTTTAAATAAGAATCAAAGGATAAATTGTTACTAGTTAAAAAATATTAAATTCTATGTTACACATTACATACTTTTATATTGAGAGGCCTCTGTCAGCATTTATATATATATACAGGTATTTGAGAAAAAAGGACGAAAGCAATTAATCTCATACAATGAAAAGGGTATAATTATACCGTCACATATTTACAACGGAAGTTCACGAAACGAGCCCACACATGAGGAGGTCACTTAATTAAGGGACGTTAGAGTTTAATCTTGGCACGGTTAAGGGACTATTTAAAGTTATCCCATTGCTACTCGCTTCACACACATTGTGCTAACATTTGACCTGGTTTTGTTTAACAGGATTACATCAAAGCACCTCCGGCTTCGAATGAAGCTCGTTTATTTAGGTACGATTTACTAAGTTTATATACTTTCATTTCTTCTGATATGAATGGATGATTGTTGCACGAAATATTAACATTTGATGGTTGGTATACATGGTGAAAATATCGCACTAAAACATTGAATACCCATCGTATCATATAACGTAAAATAATTATTAAACATCGTCTGTACATCACAATAAAAGTGAAATTAAGGCACTTAAATTTTTATAAGCGCTTACGTTCGAAATAAAATGGGATTAAATTGGCGCATAAAATGACATAAATGGGTTTTAAAAACGGCGTTTAATATTAAACTCGAAGGATAATAAGCGTACAAGAGAGGGTTCGATGAATGAATTATTGTAATCAATTTTTCGTAAAAATATTCTTGTATCGGCTATTGAGGCATCATCAATCTCCCCTGGGTGACACTTAGGTGCCTTTTGTCCACCAAATATTTACGATATGGCGTTATTATTTTGGCTACTAGGAAAAATGTAACAGTGATAAATTATAGCAAAGAGCGAAAACCGAGGTACCAAATGTATTATTATTAAGAATCTACTCAAAAGGTAAGACAGCGTAATATTGCTCGGTATTTCATAACAATTCACTAGGTAATCCTTTATATTTTGGACGTTTTTATTTAGTAAGTACATGCGTACATTATTTTGAATTCGATATCTACAAAGCTTATTTACGGTAAGAGTGTTTTATCTATAATAACTAAAGTCCTGAAATATTTCACACGGGTAAAAAAACGATCTGTTCCTGAACGGTTAAAACCTTCATTTATTTTTTCACGTGAGTGAATAAAACGCAATAGTTTATTTTTATGGTCGAACAGATTTTGCGGAAACACAGGTTCTCGATGAAATATAGTTCGAAAAATATGAACTGCCAATATACAGACACGCTATCTTAAAATAAAAGCCTTTGAAAGAAGACAACTATTAAATTGATTCTTATTCGGAATATAATAAATATCAATTTGCAAGCTAACGGTACATTCTTTATAAAAACAACAGTTCTCTTTTCTAAATACCTATTATAAACATGATTTTTGATACTTTCCTAATTTAAACTTTTAAATATAATAAAAAACGATGAAATGTTGAAAGGCCGGAGCAATTTTTTGACAATTTGACGGAATAAGCACGAATGTTAATTTTAAATATAAAAAAAGAGAATAAAATATCACAGGAAAACTCGACGAGTGTCAACAAAGGCTTTTATGTGACTTTTTACGGTTAATTTGAGGTTGAGACAAAGCGTAGTGACAGCGTTAAAGGATTATTCTTTAATGGGATTGTGGAAAAAATAAAAATATATTGTTCTTTGTTATCGCTAAGGCTGCAAAAAAATCCTTTCAGTGAGAAGAAAATTGTCTATTTCTTTATTTCCGCTAGTTATGATCCTATGCAGTGAAGAACTTTTTTATAATAACAGATACACGTTTACAACATCATTGTTGTGTTAATGTCTAAATTATCTTCTTAGATACTAACATTAACATTTCAAAAACAGAAAAGACATTTAAATTCTTGTGCTTATTGCGTTTGTGCTAGAAAAATTATTTACGTTACAAAATATATGTAGCACTCGGCTTAACGAGGATAAAAACAGTAAAGTATTGTAAAGCTGAAAGCGATGGAAGTATGCCACTAATGCGAGCAGCCCCGAGGCGAACCGGCTTACATCCTGTTCACACATCTCTTTTCTTATACAATATCACTGGAGAATATCCTAACCAGCTGTTAGACGTAGCCTTCGAATATTTCTTTGTTTTATCACAAATTGCTTGGAAATTTATGTTTACATGAATGATTTCTTGAAGGAAGTGTATACATACATTTAAGTAACTTATAAAAGAAAGCTGGCTTAATGTTGATAGGTGTAATAAGAATTTACATGTCATAATTATAATGTGGGAGTCGAACGCGCTTCGGTACGTATTGGCTCACCGTGGAAGTACCACATCCCCAAAGAAGACCCGCTTGAAATAGTAGCATGCTACTGTGTTTCGTACGGTGAGTGAGGAGTTATATAAACCAAATTTCAAAGCAATATTTATTTGAGACAATTTAGGCCAAAAATTATGAACTTGAATAATTCACTCTTGTGAAAGATTTGGTACTTATTTTTGTAACATGTGTCATTTCATTCAATTGCCGGGCCGTTGTCGATAAGCACAGCTCGTGAAAAGACTCGGGATCTCACATTACACTCCTATTCGCGTCTATAAAAAGTCCATCGAGCCATATTTAAGTTTAAGGGTTCATTTATTATGCTTACTGTCAAATTTATATCAGAATGAAGTCAAATTCTGAAGTATTGAATTAGCATCGAAAATTATTAAAACGCTTAGCAACACAATTGATATACTGATAGCTGTTTTAATAAGAAGTAAATAAGATTACTTTATGATGACCGCCTTTTTGGTACAGTGGTTAACGCGTGAGCGTAGAACCGTGGGGTCATGGGTTCAATTCCCGGTGGGGACGCAAAAAAAAAAGTCTCGGTCTGGCAGGACACAGAAGGCTGATCACCTACTTGTCCGTAAAAAAAATCGATCAGTGATACAGATACACATCATCTGTCCCATACTCCACTAGGGGACACGGGACTTCACTTTTAAGATTACTTCATATCCCGATATAATTGTAGCAAAAAAATGGAGGTTAAAAGGAAAAACTGATTTAAACGATGAAAACCACGGACCCAGCTAGTTGTAGATAAAATATAAACCATGTCTTTTATATCCCGCGCGAAAATGTTAAACACATTATTAATATCCTTTACCTGCAATATATTATTCAAGTTTATATCTGTAAAAAAGTATTTTTACCTAGCTAATTTCGAAATGTTTATATTCAGAAACAAAATACATTTATTAGTGAAACGTAGTCGAGTTCGATTACTAATTCAATTTCGGTGATAAATTCGGTGTCAAAGATAGCCAATTAACCGGATTTTACGGCGATGGCCGATTGAATTACGTCGTCGCAACTTAAGTTCAATTTAGTCTATTACGGAAGCTCTTCGTTCGGCATCGAGAATCTAGTAGCGTAGTTAATACTTTTGCATTGCATTAATCTCGCCTAAAAGCAAATGTCACAGAAGCAACAAATTAGTGAGAGAAGATCAAGTGCATGACAATAGCAAGAGAACATTTAATTTAGTTTAGTTTTAGCACAGATAATATAATACTATACTAGGTTTTACAAAGTTTCGGAAGCACGATTAAAATTGTTTCAATAGTTTTAATGTGTTTAGTGTGGCTGAATTTTGTTCAGTGGAAATTATATAAGTTAAGTATAATAGGTAACTGACGCACGCGTATTAAAGTTATTATGATATTTGATGATATTTTGAGATGAAACCATTTGTGATCTATTTTAAACACGTGCAACTTTTTAATTAGTTGTACATTTTTATTGCGTGTGTATATATGAATGTATCACACAATCTTTCAACGTTTGTTATAAAAATATTGAAAACCTTTCTTTGAACTTTCTATTGTTGATATTTTAAAATAACATTAATTATCTATAATAAAGTGTCTATTATGTGTCAGTGTATAATTATTTAAATCATTGTTAATTACAAATTAAGATTATGGGTACATAATAGTAACAAATCAGGTTGTTTGTGTAAGAGCGAGGACCAACTGGTAGAAGAGGTTATTGTACTATACCTATGTAATTGAAGATCTAATAGAAATTAATAGTGATGACCATGGAAGAGTGTCTTTGAAACCCCGAAATTCCAACAGTATTCAAAGTTTAAAGCTTTCTTATATAAGTTAGGAAATGCAAGTCGAGTATTGCTAGCGGGAGGTACAAATAACCCATAGCGATTTTGCGAAGAGTAAACAGCACCGTGTGTAGACTGCTGGCAGTATCTATGCAAGTGTATGTTTTGTGGATCCTGCGTGTTGACATACGGTAAGCAATGAAGTGGATACTTAATAAGCAATTACTTTAAATGTAACCGGAAATTTCGCTAGCAATGTTTTGCCCTCGGAAGATCGTTGTAGAGGTAATATAATTTATGTTATAGCGTTTCGCACACTTAATTCGAATAGTGATTATTTTATACTTAGGATTATTCCCTTATTCATTCCTTAACATAATCATATTGTAGTAGTAAAAATGTATGTTATACACATTATTACTTGCATTTAAAGGAATACAAAGTTTTTTTAAATGTCCCTAGCTCAAAATCTATAATTGTTATTTATTAATTTTGCTGGTGGTTTATTAATATATTCTTATTTAGATTTTAAGTCAAGAAGGCAGAATAGTAATAAATTTATTGGATGTAATTAGTAACAAATTAAACTGTGACCATAGTAATTTGAAACTATGTAATTTATAAATGTTACCCGTTCAGCCAAGTTATTGTGTCTGTGAGAAATTTTGAAAGAATAGAAAAAATTTGATTACGAGGCGGGATTCGAACTCGCGTCTTTTTGCCAAACCGTAGCAAGGCCTAGCCTATCGGCCCTACCCGTGATCCCGCTACAGTAATCGAAGTTCTTCTACTCTTTCGGTTTTATGTGCCTAAGGGACACCCCACACCATCTATTGAGATTATTAAGAACGATCACAACCATTACGAAACATTATCTCAATGATTACAATGTCGATGGAACACGGCCTTAGTGAAATTCGAATCCCACCTCATGATCATTTTTTTCTATTCTTTCAAAATATCTCATTTATAAAGCATTTCAATGCTATAAAACTAAAAGTTAAAATATTGTGTCTACGTAAAAATTAAATTTTTGTATCGTATACGACGATGAATGATGATGTTAAATCCCACACATAGTGTATAGGTATCTATAACTAAGGCATACATTTGCAAATTGCCATTACTTTATTTAAGTTACGTGATAGGACTCCTGCGAGCACACGAAATATGTGTTGCGAAAGTAGGTACGTGATGGAGTTTGGTAATATTCATTAACGATCATGTAAATAAGCATTAGAGATTTTTATCACGTTTTTGTTGATTCAAAGCAAATTGCCCTAGTAATTCTTCATAAATTTCGAAAGTGCATCTCTTTATGTATTGAACCATACTAATAGCGACCGTGTAAACATAAATGGCTAGCCACAATCTATGTACAAAAGTTCTAATTAAAATTAATTATATATTATGTAAAAAGAGTTGGGTTCATGGTTTTGTTTGCAAGTAGACTAAGATAATATTTGAAGTAATTATGACTTTATTATAAACTTAGTAATAACATTAAACCAAAAGATAAACTACGAACGAAAATTATTTATCATAAATTTTTGAAAATCTTTTTACCCACCCTCAAGTTAACAGTGATATTTTGTGTTATATAATTCTTACAAATGTTATAAAAATGGATGTCTTTGTTTGGCAGTCTTTCGTGTCACAACAGAAATATTTTATGCTATGACCATTGTGGAGGAGAATAAAGAATGACTGATATGCAGTGGCCAAAAAGTATTTTACTGCAATGAAATACCTTATTCTCATGGACATTTCCTTTGACACGCAAACAAACTCGCAAATGAAAAGCCAGTTATTAATATAAAGTTGAAAGAGACCATGTTGTTCATTAATCAAAAGTAATTTAATATACATTCTGTTTTCAATACAATAACTATAATAAATGAGAAATATGAGATTGATTGAACAATGTAAAATACCTTTATTGAAATATATCTAAGCCTGTCCGTTTTTCATCGTTAATTCATCATCCATTTTATTACATGAATATAGCCTGCTCAAATGTTTTTTTTAAATTCCATAATCCTCGTGAGAATAGCGGTATAAAATAGCCTAACTATCTTCTTATTTCATTAGCTATCTGGCAGTAAAGGCCCCGTCCAGCCTATCAAGTGATTAGCCGGAACACACAGACACAATAAAAAAAGATGATAATATCTATCGTGTATAAATCCTTGTGCGAATAGTTGAATATAATTCATTATATTATAATTTGTTCCAGTTTAATGATTTTGTACAGGTATGTTTAATTAAAATAATGTATATTTGCAGTCTGGAAGAGATAGCAATTATTTATATTTCCGATGTACATATTATGTTGTTTATGTATTTCCTGCTACATTTTGTCTGCAATAAAATATTTCATAGATAACTAAATATCTTAGAATAGGCTTTAATATTTAAATCGAGACTTTATGAACTTGCATGCTGATATCAGTATTATTTTCAGAAACAGCAACATTTAAATGAGCAATTTATGGACTTACAGATACCATATATGTTATACAATTATCTATACCTTCGTGATTAATAATTGGTTACAATCGCATAAATATTATTTCCTTCTTTGTTAATAAGATATCCTTACTTAGCATTTAAACAAATGTTTATTTGCGAGAATCTTATCATTCATTGTTTTCATTATAACATTATACTGTAATTTCCCGCGGATTTTTTTTTAATATAAAACCTTTCTACGATATTAAAATAAAACTACTGGAATAGAATGTAGATAACAAATTTCCCTTTACGATATTCGTTCAATTAAAATGTGATTAGAGTGAATGCCCGTAGTTGAAAATGAATCGAAACATGGTGGAGTTATTAACTCGACGTTACAACCATTCAGGGCTTTGATAGTTTAACAACTTTATATACATGATTTATATTATTTAATTAAAGTAAATTATAATACGTTATTCTAAAATAATACATATGACTACAATTATTTAATTATATCTAAAATAAATAGTCCAGGATCCATCGCCCATTTTTGCACTTGATTACTATCAAGCTAATAATCCGTGAGTAGCTTTATTTTGATGAGACGCCCAATAATTCCTGTACGAAACTTTCGATTGTGGTAGCTAGCAGAGGTAGCAAGGATAAAATATGTTATATTATGTAGGACCGGGATAATGTACCGCGCAATTTGTAGGACAATATGTCTGTTAAATTACATGAATATTAACTAAGTAAAAAAAAAAAAAATCAGCTGGTTAGTAATCATCTATGATGACCTCGTTATCGATACATGTCGGAAAGAGGGGACGCTTTGATCAAACCATAGATTTTGTAGGACAAATATTTTTTCGAATAATTTAGATAATTGTCTTGATATTTAACAAAAAAAATTCAGTTAGTAATAAATATTTGAGAATCATCAAATCAACATATTTCATCCTTGCTACCTCTGTTAGCTACCACAATCGAAAGTTTCGTACAGGAAATTATTGGGCGTCTCATCAAAATAAAGCTACTCACGGATTATTAGCTTGATAGTAATCAAGTGCAAAAATGGCCGATGGATCCTGGACTAAAACCCTTCAATTATGAATCACATAAATTATTTTGTTTCCGAATTTCTGTCTTGTTGTAGTTGTATGTAGTGCTCGTAGATTAAAATCTTTTATAAACTTTGAAGATTCACTCATAGCACTCAACTTCCTAAGAAGAACTAATAGTATGAAATACCCTGTGTACAGCATTCTCTATTCAGCCTTTAAGTACTTATCGGACATTGCATAGGAGAACCTCAGTAGTGTTCAATTACAGCACCTTAGTCATCTCCAATTAATATAAACATAGTCTAAAGTGATATATACATCTCATAAATATCGTATGTTGTGTTTAGATTTGCAACGACCGAATTGTTGACCGATTCCGGTTACCTTGTTATAGAGTCTGAAAACTTATTATCAAATAATTACTACGTTTGAATCAGCTTTAAAATATGAATGTAATAAATTATCACAGAAACGCTCATGCATTAATATAACCCTCGAACTTTCCTGTAGGGAATCACAGTTTAAGTCATGTATGACTGTATTTTAACATTTTTAATATTCTACGGTCTGGTTAGAAATTTTTTACATGTCAAGCACGATGTCTGATTTCTATCTACTTCGTAATTTGACACATAAATATACGTAATTTTTTTTTGATCTAAACGTTATTTTTGATCTCCATATTAACCCAGCCTACATCATAATTAAATGCGGCAATTATAAAATTTTAATGAATATTTAACATACAATTAAATAAGCGAATGGGTTTTCTTTCTCATTTTGATTTGTATCCCAAAGATTCATCTTCGAACTTGAACTTTTTGAAGAGAAATGCCTATTCGGTTTTAATATCGTTAGTAGAGTATAGAGTAGCCGTCGCTATAGGAATGTAATATTAAAACGAGAAGGCTTAAGAAAAGGAATTCCACACAAAGTTGCTAAATGACGTTGTGAAAATTTTAATTAAGAATTTATGCAAATTTTCGACGACCCGAAAAGATTATTAAACGCAGTGTAAAGACGGTAATAACTTCAGTGCCTCGTTAAGTTTGCTGAATTTGGGAGTTAGTTAATCATGCTTTATTCAATGCAATTATCTTTCTTAATGTACATTTATTCTTAGTAAGTGAGAGACGATATCAATGTTAATTCATCTTGGCTATTAGTATGAAGAGAAAAGTTTTTGTGGTTGTTTCCATGTACCATTTTAATCAGTTAAATCTTTATGATAGGTATTTAAAGGGGTTTATAAATAAAGGGGTAGATTTTGATGAGCCATCTAGATCATGAAAGTTATTCCGATGGACCTTTTTAATAGGATTTCTTGAAGTCGCAGACTAATTGACCGATGGTCACCGTAACATAGGTCATAGATCAAAGCAAAAAGGCTCTATGCGAAATAGTCATTTAATTCCTTCCTCATTTAATTTGAGCATTTGCGTATGACTTAGATGTCTATCATTAATTGTACAAAACAAACATAATTAACAAGAACAAATATAATTAAAAAACTTGAAATCAGTGATAAATGGAGGCCTTGTGGCTAAAAACCTCTACCAGGCAACCCGTATCTATAACGTTTTATTATTTATAGGCATTGTTCACTAGGGTAACTAACCTAACTTGGCATGGTAAATCGGCATTTTCAAACGAATAATAAAATGTTTTTTATAAATGTCACCAAGACGAGCTTCTCTACGGCCGCCTTAATCTACCCGTGCTTATTGAAAAACCCTATACTTTATGATTGAGCAAATATAAGAGACTGTTCTATTCACATTTATTTCCCAGTGTTCACATAGACACATAGTTTCTTCATGAGGATAATTCAGATGTGAGATAAATACAAATTCGTTATCAGTTTCCACACGTGGATACACGTGGATTAAATAGTAATGGCGGTTAACCTCAACCGTTCCACTGGAAACCGCAATTATTTCCAACGCATTTGCATAGTTAATTTGAAGTTTTGTTAATTATTGCACGAATACATAGACTGACCGCCCGCCTTTTGACGGTTATATTTGCTGCTAGCTTGGATTTGGAACGTCAGAATAGTAAAAGAATAAGTTATTGTTTTCTAAAATTCTGTACTTTTTTGTCCTGCCCTGTAGCTGTTTTTTGTTTGATTGTGGATGACATACATAGCTTGATCTAGCTATATACCCTTTTATATAATTTAAATTATTAACATTTTCTCGCACATTAAGTAAATAACCCTTTCCGCACGTCATTATTAAAAAGTTGTAAAACTTTCCCTCACAAATATAGGCGTGATAACATAAAAGCTCAAAACCACGGCCGACAAAATGAATGTTATTTCGGAAGTCTCTCATCGGTCACGGCAGGATACGATCAGTCTTCGTTACGAAGGAGAAATTCGAAGTCACCGAACATTCATCAACCTACTCTCAACACCTTGTAGACACCTGAAAAATGAAGTAAACTCTCTTGCCTAATCCCACAGGACTTCCATAAACCAGAGAAATTACTCGCTTACATAACTTGATTTTTGCGGCCGATATAAATCTTCTGCTGTATAAACGAAAACGCAAGATTAACTTAAGATTAAATAAGATCTTCTCAAACCTTATGGGTAAAGTATGATATACTTTGCTTAGATATACAAAAATCATAATACATAAATGTACTCCTTCTTTATCGATTTGTGTTTATGCAAAAAGGTCTTTGGGAGAATCACAAAATATTAGTTATTGATGGGAATATCAATTCAATCAACATAATATGTTAACCTCTGCATGTCTTTCTACAGAACCAAACGCAGCAAATTTCAAAAAATATATATTTAACCCTGATTTAGTAGCACTCGTTTGTAAAATATTTTATGTATAAAGGCTTCTATAGAGAGTAAAGGCTATTAAAGGAACTAATAATATAGTACAGAAATAATAATCCGTTCAGATCAGACAGATTAAACGAAGCCTCGTGCATTTCGAAATTATTTTAATGGATTCCTTGAAACAGATAGCTATTCTATTAGAAAAATTATAGAAAAATGCATGAAATAACATGTGATTATATAACATAATATGACTTGTAGATTTCGCACATATTTAGTTTTAGCTACTTGAAATGTGTAAATACAATTTTTCTTTACAAAATGTTTCTACGAGTTCATAAACTTTTCAGTTTATTTATATTACACACGACACAAATAACTAGTGAAATTTCCGTAAAACTTACAAAAAATACAGTGACGTTGAAGTAGGTATAAAATATTTTGTCCCATTTTGTTTCGGGTCTCGTTTAACATATTCGTGAACGTTTGCTTTACACAGGTTTACACATTGTCCGTCATACATCAATCTGGACAAATGGGTTTAAGTAATCCATAAAGCTGCTATACAAATTTAAATAAAATACGCTCACTTTTCATATCAGAGCTTTCATTCAGGCTGGAAATATACCTATTATACATAATATATCATATTTATTATTGACTGATTATATCTTGGGCCTTGAACGGTGGGTGGGATATTCGTTATATCTTTATGCAGAAACAGTTGATCAACTTTTTGATTTCCATTCGAGTGAATCTGCGGTATCCAGTCAGCAATTAATTATTAAGTATGATTCTTTCGCTTAATTGAGTAAAGATGTATCTATATATATCATGTACCTCACATTCTCGGAAAAGATAAAATACACTGTATGTTTTGATCCCCATTTACTGAGACGTAACATGTCTCATGATGTTGGTTTCATTAATAAGATCCTTCATTATTCGTATAGCCTGTGGGTGCTGAAGACCTATTAACATCGTGCTCTCAGGAAAATTAAGAAAACATTTCTTAACAAAAGTTATAATATAAAATGCATGCTTACAGGCGTTTGTGCATGTTTTATATAAACTTACTTTAGCTTTAAGTTTAAAATGCGAAAATTCTTATTTTATATTGAGTTTTCGTAATAGAATCGTTTAGTAAGGATGCTGAAAGCAGGCATTGCATGTGCTGATAGAGTGCAAGCAAACATGTTAAAAGCCGAAACCACCCACGTGAAAATGGCCTGTGAAAGGTTGGGGTTTGAAACAAATCAAGTGAAATTTCTCACGTTGAATTCTTATATGGATGATATTATTATATAATAAGGTCGTCAAGAAAATTGTATTGTATTTAGTACAAAAAATATAATACTGTGAATTAATGTGTACCTTTTTTACGTGTGGAAAACTAATATTGCAATAGATAGACTACCATTAAAATATTTATTTTCTGGTCATATTATTTCAAATAAATTTTAATAGCGTGTCACGAAAAATATTGAACAGATTTTGTACTTAAAGCTTAACCTTTCTACTCTGAAGTCTTAAACCCATTTACTAGCATAAATTTCATAGAATAATTCATTTATACCGCATTTTTTAAATTATTAAACAAACGAAAGTCTTAAACGGATCGGTGGCCGTTGATATACATTTTTCAAATATATTTTTGTTTGTTGTTTATTTGTATTAATCCTACTGGCTTTAGATAACCTAAGTAAGGTGGAACAATCGTAAAACGCTATAATGACTTCAATAACATACAGCGCTTTTACGTAGTCGAATTAAGAAGTCCAAATAGTGGTATGAGATCTACAGATACATGACATTATACGTTTGAATGTCTAACTTTCGCTGAGTTTGTATCGAAGTCATTTAACTTTGTACGATCACACGTAAAACTTCGTATGTACATGTCAAATTTGTATTTGTAATAAAATTTGAACGTTTTAATTGCATACATATGTAAGTTCGACCACAAATATAGTATTCTAAAAATAATGAAATTAAAACATACATTGAAAAAAAATGGGTATGATTTTGTCAATATGTTTTGTTGAGTATACATTGATTGCTGTTATAAAAATGTGATATTTCATAGACTATAATGTATCGTAATCTTGAGCAAAGAAAATTAAAATTTCATCCTCGAGCAAGATGCAGCTGCGCTTTAATGTCAACTCATGAAGAGGTAAATGGAAGGAAAAGCTTTTCTTCGCCTTGTGCCATGCTGCCCGAGAACCTTTATTGTATGCTTTCATAATCATTTTGATTGAAAATCCATGTAAAAATCGGTATGTAATAAGAAAAATTTAAGCTTTTTTTAATATATGTAACCAGTATGATGTTACTATGCTATTATATTTACTAAAAATATATGCTTCCTGAAAGATCCAAAGGTAGTATTTGACAGTCTTCTATCATGTAGGGGAGCCCAAGATGCTAAATGTGTATTTACTCGAGCGTTTCAGAAACCTATTGGAATTCGCAGATTATGCGATAGCAAGAAAAAAAGTCCTATAGTGTTTTCAATTTCAGCGGTGGAAAAAGGTTTTTGATTTTTTTTTTTAATTATAAAAGAAAAACAGGGCTGTGGAAATACTCAAGCACGTAAGATTTTGATATTTTGAATGCTCTGGCATATCACTGAAATAAAATATAACTTATACTTACGATTTATGTGGTAATTTCGTGGCTACGAATAAAAGGTAAAATATAAAAAAATATGACTCGAGCGCGTCAGAGAAAGATATTACGGGTTATTTACAACACAAAAAATCCAAATTTCGCTAATCTGACAATTTGAGCGTAACCTTAGAGAATTATCGATATTTTTTTATTTCCTGCGGCTCCTGTAGGCGCACCCACCAATATCAACTGCCCATACTTTCTGGAGGTACTTATTAATAGGTAAGGTACCTTCCCTTATAATAATCTGACGCGCTCGAGTACATCCCAAAATCCCCTCTTGGGCTCCCCTACATTTCTTCTCTATTTACCTACATGCTATTTTTATAGTACTTCACTGTACTACCTGTAGTACTGTCATAAATATTACAACAAAATGGTTTTTCTCCGACTTTATTCCACTAATCACAAAAAATGTTTGAGAGAAATGGAAAAGTAATGAAAGATTCCTCGTACCTCAAAGCGGTACTGATTTTACTCGCTCACTTTGGTATTAATTGCTGTTATTTGGATCCAAAAGGCTTTGCACTGGAAATTCTGCAGGTGTGGTATCAGAGATTGCTGATTGGAATGTCCTGTCTTGTACTTCAAAGTAAACTACTGGAATAAGCACTACGTGCTATTTTGTTATTAAGCTTTTGGTATGGAGCAAATATATGTGTGAGTAACATACATTAAATGGAAGTGTAATATTTAAGATGTATTCGGGACATGAAATTAACATGTTTAATATTAATAATATTTTAACAATTTCATAATAACTTTCTAAAGAAAAATAAATATCGTAATTATCAAATCATCTTTAAAATGTTTTTTTCCGGTGTGACCTTATTTTTTCTGAATTTACCTCTATGTTGAAATGAGCGAAACCTCTAGATGAAACCTCTAGATGCAGCGCTGAATAAATTTATAATTTAATATTTGAAAGTTAAATCCCAACAGTGGCGATATAAATTACAGTTCAGTCTTTTTTCAATAAAATAAAGTCGCATTTGGTCTCATACAAAGCCGACTCAGAATGACTGTGATACAGGGCTTTAGCAGTTGACAAAGAACCCCTTCATGAGTTTTATAGTCCGCTAAGAGTTGAAATGTGTCTAATATATCATGAAATGTGTGTATTACTAAAATTTATTATACACTTTATCACGAAAATCGGGTCCCTTACTAGGGCTGTTGTTTTTAATGTTGATAAAGTTTTTAGTATTTCGATGTCGTTGATTTTGTGTTTGTTTTCCGATCAATACTTTTAACTGCATTGAATGAACAATGTAAAAGATGTTACTATTTATGATATTATAAAACGTGGAAACGAGTTTGCTAAGCTTGTATGATGTGATGTATGACTAAAAGAAATCCATGAAGTATCACACCCCCACAGAAAACCGGCGTGAAATAGTGGCATGCCACTGTGTTTCGATCAATCAATCAAAAACTCTTTATTGCGCACCTTTACAAGAAGAGTACAAACAGGAAATAAATAACATCAGCAGTATGAAGAGCACAACAGGCTGTTTCGTACGGTGAGTGGGGTAGCCGGGGGTCCATTACCTTCTCCTTATCCGTCCCAGTCCATTCCTTCTTTCCAGTCCTTAATCCTTTCCCTTTCCTTTACCCCTTAAAAGCGGACAGAAGCACTACCTCTCCGAATGTTCATGGGCAGTGGTGATCATCTTACCATCAGGCGAACGACCAACTCAGTTGCCCGCTATAACATAAAAAAATAGTTTGTGATAAAATATTGGTTGATTAGGAACTATATAAGATAGGTTAAAAATTTAATAAATATTTACTCCTTTATCGGATACATGATAGTGGCCCTGAGTCATGTTTTAAGATCTGAATATTTAATGAATTGTATCCGAAAGCATCGAGATCTAAAAACGTTTCATACATTTATAAGCCTTAGAAAATAAAATCGGATATATTTTAAGTTCACTTGGTTTTTACGTAAAGCTTTGACAAACATTATCACGCAAATAATAATTAGCTCATTTGTTTTACATAGGTAAGTACATAATATAAAAGAAATCCGTGTAATTAACATCCCTTATAACTAAATAACGAAGTAATGGATTTTAATGATTTTTGTTTTGTTGGATTTACCTTCTCCTGGCTTATTAAAATAGAGACGAAGGGCCTATGCCGGCCGAATCGGAACGAGCATCAAGTATAATATGCGAAAATACTATATGCTCTTCTTTCCAATTGTATCAAGTGGGCAGTGGCTCATTTCAACCATAGTTACAATATTATATTCCCATCACGTTTTTCAGCGTGTTCGTAAGTCGGGTTCAAGTCGGATATGACGAGGATAACCCAATTGTAAGTGTTCGGAAAACGGAAATAAAACACTAGAAACGCTTACAAGTGTACACGGTGCTGTCAAGGGTCTCGTTGTCACCATATTCAATATCTGACAGGCAAATATATTCGCATATATAATTTAGTTGACTATTCGTTTTTCATATAAAAGAGTAAGGTTAGTTTGGGTTAAAGATGGTATTGTAGATTTAACGTATGAACTGATTCACTGATGATATCGCCTAGTGAATTTTCAATATTCACAATGAGTGTGTCACAATATAATATAAATCTATTAAGATACGACGCAAACGAATATATATTAAATAAAACTAATAGTTTATTTTATATCAGAATAAACTTTTGAGTAAATATATAAACAAAAGATACATTGAATGAGTTTTTCTTATAAATTATCATTACGTAAAATAGATATTTTTGACTTTATTTATATGTGTCCTTGTAAGTACCACGGGTGAAGCCGGGCGGACCACTTGTTGTTAAATATATAATATGTATTACACAATTTATATTTTCTTTAATCTGTAATTTACATTTTTCAATGTAGAGTTATATGATAGCTTTTGTTGAACTAAAATACTTCTCACGCTTCAAAACTCGAACATAAAAGAAACTGATTAAAGTCATGAATCAGGGAAGCCCCTAACAAGGACAGTAGGCCTATACCGCGTTTTCATTTGTTTTCAGCAATGCGTGTAATGGAAACAATGACTAGACATAACGAGAATATTTCCGTTTTGTATGTAAATCGCGATTTCTTTTAGCCCTTCTCCATATAGATTTTTTAATAACGTACAGGTCTAAATAAATTCAGGTATAAATAAATTCAGTTTGCTCTCAAATTTCTGTAAGTTGGGATTGCTTGCGATGTAGCAGAAATTGCAAAATTATGCGACCGCAACTACCGGGCATTAACCACGTCAGTCTATTGATATCCGCTTGGGATACGTGATAAGAATTTCTTTCCGAGTAAACAAAGGACAAACCTGTACCAAAAATACGTGACTCTAAGTCCTAATATTCGGTACCGGGCGCATCTACTAAATTGGAAAAGAAAATAATGTCAAAAAAAACTCAACCTTACTACTATAAAAAGATAAAACGCCCCTCAAAGCAATTGTAGAAAAATGCTCAATTATCATTCCTTTTAAGATAATTGTTTGTGTGATTTTCTTTTAGTGGGGCCTTCGTAAAGCGTTCCGGAAATTGCGAGATAGACGCCATAAAAGTGAAATGCTTTCAAATTGAATTAATCTACTATTCCGCTGAAGGTACAGGATTTTACACGTGCAATTGATTTGAACTTTGTTTTTAAACGACGAGTTTCTGATGTATTTCCATTAAGATATTTCTGATAAAAATGTAGGTATCCAAAATATTCTGTAATAATGTTGTGTTAAAACAGTAACAAATACACGAGTTTTCCGTTGAGAATCAAATAACATTCCACTTTAGTGCGGATGCCTTCTTTCAGATGTTTACATAGTTTATTGCCTTTAACCTTATATTGAATTTCTCAAGCCTGTATTTACGCGCCATAATAGATTTCTCCGCGTGCTTGGTTTCACGATCTGTTGTAAGTATGTTTCATACTTTCTAATAAAATACAAATATTACTCTTATGAAGTATTTTGTAACAATGTTACAACTAGTAGAGTTATAGAACGCACATTAATGTTATAAAAATCAATAGACCTACAGTAAAATATTATTGTCAGTAGTTAAAAAAATCACAAGTAAATTATATATCTTCTTTTGTTTCACATCGGTACTTAAATTTTACGGTGCTTATCGTAAATTTGTGGCTCCTGCTACCAAGAGAGTAATAAAATGTTTGAAAGGGCGGCACAATACACCAAATTCAAGTAACGCGATGAAGGAACGGAGGTGTCTGTCAGCCATGCTTCCGACCCAGTTATAAAATATGAATTGTTTTTCGTGAAATCTTTTAAGAACACAGCTCTCTTTCTTTTTTTAAAGAATGACACTGAAAAATCTGGTTAGTAAATTTACTGAAGGCTTTGTAAAATATCTACATTTATTGTATTATAGCGTTAATACCAGCTGTTGAGAAATATTTCATAAAGTCTCTATAGAATTTAAATTCATTATTTATTAAAATATTAATTTTCCTGTTAACTCATACATTACCTGGAAGAGTTTGGTGTAATTTTTGTAACATAAATTATGCGCATTTTAAACATTCAAATCACAATAAGATGACCATTATCTAGATAGACTTAGGTTTAAACTTACGACCGCTGAGGAACATTTTCCTAAAACTTTTTGCTAGTAAACTTTTTCATTCATCTGTGAAACTAAAGCAAAGCGAGAGCGGATCGTTAGTCATTTATATAAGTGCTGGGTAGTTGATTCACGCCGCGTTCAATCTCATACCGGAGACGTATTAAAAGCGTGTGTAAATTTGGCGTTTAGTCGAAGTGTTTCATGTGCTTTCTACCGTAAATGGTTTTTGATTACTGAAAATTTTAGAAAAATTCTACTTATTTCCTATTATATCTGTGGATGAAACATGATAAATAATAGGAATTGTTTGCACCCAGTGAATAGATTTATAAATACTTAAATAGATATTACGAAAGTGGGTAAACCAAAATTAATATATTATTTATTTTTAAAACATTTCAATCAATGCGTCAATAACATTAATAACTTTACAAACATTGAATTAAACTGTAATATAAATCTAGTAAAGTATAAAACGTTCACTTTAGAAAGGAGAATTTAAATGACGTCGTTTCAGAAAAGCTACAATAATGCTAGTATGTCAGCGGCACATGGCTGAGCCATTCATGCGGGTCGTTACTACGTTGACGCACCGGCCGCATTAATTTCGGCCTACCTTTTCCATGCGCTGAAAATCCCCGATGCTTCGAATTTACTACCCGTTCCACGGCTTCTTCAGTAACAGCCGTATGACTCTGCAGTCTATCAAATGTAGCGATGTACAATAATATTAATTAAGAATCGGATTCGAGTTCGCTTTTACGCTACACAACGTATTCTGCAATGTTGTCTTTACAAGCTCGAATGCACATGAATTGATGGGGTAGAATCGTTTTTTAAAAATAGTTAACGAACGAATTGTTGAACATAACAAGCCTATGACTATTGTGACTTATATTATCGCAGTTTCCTCCAACGTATCATAAACAATCGTTATACGTAATACTAGTATAGTCTTATGTAGCAAACACGACAATTAACGTATATTCTATAATCATAGCTATAGACTGTAGTGGATAGTGGTGACCTTGAACTTTCAAATAGAAGATTTTTTATTTGTTCATTTATTTATTATTTATTGCACTTATTTAACAGTCGAGAGAAAGAAAAGAGACAAATGGGTAAAAGCTTACATCTAAATACAATGGGCGGTCTTATCTCTTAGAGCGATTTCTTCCAGACAACCTCGGGTACAATAGATACTATCCAAATTGGAGCAAAAATATATTAATCAGGTAATTTATAGATTGATTCTAAAAATGAAATTAACTCTCAGTATGTTTATTTATACTAATGAAATGTCCGTTATATTACTCGCATGTTAATTTAAAAAACCGATATCATTCGCCGCTCTGTTTCTATAACTTTCTTTGTGTTAGTTTTTCAAGCTACCATTTAACGTATATTCCCGTTACATATATATTTGTGAAGAAGGAACATTGCTATTTTACTGCCGTCGTTTTTAATTAGGATCCGTTTTAATTAGGAATGACTAAATTACTTTGTGCGTACGTTTCGATCTAACCTATTTGTTTTAGATCAATGCGTCAAATGAGACATTAGGATGCTGGAAACGACCTGTTCCAGTTTAACAGTGAGTAAAATTAGGCTTTTGGAAAATCAAAGAGCACAGAGAATTGCTGATAAAATTTATAACGTTAATAAATATTAAAATGATCATTGTTATAAATCAGTGATTGTAAAATCTATGTTTTAAAATTAATATAGGTACATAAATACAATTAAGCCGAGATGGTTAAGGCATGAAAGCGTAAAACTATTTATGACTCTGCTATATTTAATTTTTGTTCGTCTAAGCAACTCGAATATATTTGTTCTGTGTCGTTATAAATATAAAAATGTGATTAAATGTTAATAGGTAGGTATATATCTACAGAAAATGTTGTCGCCTTTCCCTAACACTAGCACATTAGTCGTACCAAGTTAGTCTCGGTGGGCAAAAACGTATGTGTCTAGTGGAGTTTAGAGATTGATCACCTTCTTACTCATAAAGTTATCGTTCTGAAACAGGTTTGACATATTATGCTAAGTTTAGCACTAGTTAGTGGTCCGTGCCAGCTTCACTCGTGGTACATACACTTAGTGTAGATGTAGCTTTTAGGTGAAAGAATTTTTGAAATCGGTCCAGTTGCTTTTGTGTGAAAAACATTAAAAAGTGCACATGTAAACAAATGTTTCCTTATTATAACATTAGTTTAGTATTTCAATTGTCCAATAAGTCTTAACGATCACATCAATTTGTACGTTTCTTTTTTCTCGTTTAATGTATTGTATCTCATCATCGTTTCATGGATTTGAAACAAAATAAAAAGAAAATGATGGCAATCGATACTTGCCTTTGATGCCTTTGTTTAAGTAGACAAGCTTGTATTTCTCAACGACTGTATTCTTTGCCTAATGACAACAAGTGAATGGAAATGGTTTATTTTTGAAGTGTTTTGATTTTTATTATATGTGTATTAGAACAGTATAAATGTGGAATAATATTAAACATAATGAGTTCATGCTTGATTAATTTACTTTGCTATAGACACGTATGTTGGTTACAAAGTATGAATCACTATTCATTTATAGTATTCATCAAAACAGTCGTAAAAAAGATTAAAGTATCCAATTCCAATATAGAATGAATAATCCGTGTCCTTTGGGATATTCCGTCGAGGCTCGAAGCCGTAATTATGTAAATTATGAGATGTATAACTTGCACAATCGATCCCGGATGGGTATCGAGGGTATTTTTTATATATTATCTGTTTTCGTTTACAACATAAATTTTTCTTATTTCTTGTTGGTAAGATTTATAAATACGTGCTTCTTTTATAGTATTTATTAATTGTAAGCTCTTATATGATATCATCATATAGGAATAGGTTAGTATAAAATTTGGTTAACTTCATTTAAAAGCATCTTAAAAACAAAATAATAAATGTAAAAACTTAATTTATTAGAAGTAGTTGAAGCAGTTCTGTCTCTTGCTCTACACACGTATGCAAAGCTCGTCCACATAATAATGCATATTTAAAGATACGAAACGAGGTTGCATTGCATCGTACTTCATAATTCAAAGATATCTCTCACATCCGACATGATACAAATTGAGCGGCATTAAGCCTTTACGCATTTGGTAGCGTAACAAATTTGGAAATAAAAATATGTATATGGCGATGGATTAAATTTCATTTTTCATTTCACATATTCTGAGGTAATATTTACAAAATCGTAGTTTATTAATCAAGGAAAATACTATTTTTTGCCCTCAAATCAATTGCAAAGCAAAACACAGTATTTTCTTTTAAGAAAAAACGTAACCGCCTTTTAATTGTCAGAACCAGAACAAATTTAAATGGGACCACACAGAAAGTACCAGTTTTCAAATAAATAAGAATCATAATGATCACTTTACCAAGTAAAAAGCTATTAGGTAAGTCGGTGAAAAATAAAGTAACATCTACTATATAAAAATAAGTCGGGTTTTCCTTCCTGACGCTATAACTCCAGAACGCACGAACCGATTTCCACGGTTTTGCATTCGTTGGAAAGGTCTTGGGCGTCGTGAGGTTTATAGCAAAGAAAATTCCGGAAAAATTTCAACAGAAAAGCGGGAAAAACGAAGCCATCTGGTGGCGAAACGGAGTTCGCGGGGTTTGCTAGT
>NC_052106.1:4702325-4741932 GCF_012273895.1 Zerene cesonia | reverse complement strand
CTCAAAGTAAATTATATCAAAAATTCAAGTTTTAATCTCAAATTCGCATTTACCCTACCCATTTTCTTGGACTATAGGAGATTTATACCACAGTATATGATTGAAGCATTACGAGTATAAGAGACAGTCATTGTAGGTAAAAGCTTTTAACTATGTAGTTTAGACATACAATATTGTATTGGTAATATACCATTAACATTAAGAAAGAGTATGTTTTATTTTCTTATTAGCTTTCCGCCTGTGGCTTCCCCCGCGTAGTCAAAGGAACAGATAGACAGTGTCAGGGATTTTCCCGTATTGTTCCCGTTCCTGTAGTATTTCCGGAAGCTAAACTATCCTACGTCGTTTCTCGTGTCTCAAACCACTTTTGTAATGGATTTCATCCAAATTAGTTCAGTGGGTTAGGCGTGAAGAAGAGCCATACAGACTGACAGAATTACTTTCACATTTATACTCGAGAGAGTGTGAATGTATAAGTATATTTTTGTATTCCAGCAATGGTCGGCCACTCCATACAAACATTCCCTTGACGGCAAAGCAAAGTTGCAAACACTAATCGAACTTTACAAAGCTATTATAAAGTTCTAGTCGTCATAATCGCGTGCGATACTGCATCGTTTGTGGTGTAAAGTTTTAACAAGTTTAATAATTTCTATATATTCCGCAATTTCTAAGGTAGATACTGTTACATTGCAATGTTGAATTACTGGAGCGATTAATGAACTAATTTGTGGTTTGAATTTATCTTTGAAATTTAAAACACGTTCAGTTCACATTTGTAAATATTGTGCATTTAATTCATTTTAGGAGTGAGAACGTCTTTTGATTGGGTAAACCACTTCGTTACGTAACGCGTTACGGTACTAGTCATTCTGGCTTCATTTTGAGTCAGGCATATTCGTATTTTTTAAATCATTTTTTCTTAATTTTATTAACAATGTGTCAGTCTATTTCGATCATAATCGTAATAAAAACATTTCTATACAATGTTTTTCACGTTAGGTACAAAGAAAATGGTTAAGTAACTATTATATCATGGTAAATGGATATGAGGGCGTTGAGTGTTTCAGGGTAAATGAGGCTTTAACGCGTTATTAGTATTACTATAGAATCGTTCATACATTTTTATGGGCTTAATAAACACGAAGATGACTATTGACGTTTACATTACACGATGGTTTAGGTTATAATAAATGGAACGGTAGTAGGTACTTGAGTAATAGTGGCAGTAAAAGACTATTTATCTATTTTTATGATATCCGATAGAGAATTGTCAGGTATGATTTTTGTATCCTAACCAACGATATCAACTGGTAATAGGAATTATATATCATTGAGTTAAATATATGTAAATCTCAACGCGCCGTGGTCACAGAAGCATATATCAAATAACTACGTCGTGAAATTCGTGTTGTGGCTTTTTTAAAAACGATTGTGACGCAGATGCGCTCTGAATTTTTGTTTATATCATAGCGGACAGCTGAGCTGGTAAGCGATCACCACCGCCCATGAACATACGCAGAGGTAGTGGCTCTACAAATGCGCTGCTCGCTCTTAAGGTGCTTTTAAGGGGTAAGGGATAAGAAAAGGATTGAGGAGTGCAAAAAAGGAATGGATGGAGAAGAGTGAGGAAAAGGAAATGGGTCACGGACATGAATATCAGACAAAGACCACATGGCAAAATTCGCCTCGTGCCTGACTGCTATCCGACCTCCACTCATTGTGGTTATGAAGAAAAGCTATGAAGCATTTTGGGGTATAAGTGTCAGTCAAAAATATTGCTAAGACATCACACCATAAATTGTCAAACTGCTGTGGTACTCGCCATAATGCGGCAAGCAGTTGTAGCTGGTGGAGAGCGGGCGACAGCGGCAGCGGGGCGGAGGGGCGCGGGGCGGCGGCGGCGGCGAGGCCGACGGCGATGGCGACCACCAGCCCGCGTCCATCAGCCGGCCATGGCTGCACCCGCACCCGCACCCACGCCCGCGCTACCTAATACCAAATGATATAATCAAAACTTATATTATGTCAGATGTGAAAATTTGTCCGTATCGTAACTACGCATTCAGTTTAGAGTAAAATTTAGGATGAAAAAAGTTGAAGACCCTGTGGCATCAATAGATTTATTTTAAAAACAATCGCTTAAGGTTTACAACACTAGTTTTTATTCACCCTTCCCTTTACATTCCTTCACTCCCATCGTCCTTGTCTCGTACTTTACTCCTTAAAAAAGGGTAGTGCATTTACAGCAGCCCTACCTCTGCAAATGTTCATGGGCGGTGGTGATTGCCCTCAGGCGATACCAGCTGAGCTGGTATCAGATGGAAGAAAAATATCGGATAGTGATTTGGGGATATTGTTGTCGATGTCAATATCGTATTAATTGAATTTTCTGACATCAGATGTGACATATTGTTAGTATAAAATATAAACTATGTTATATAGTAATGCGTGTCAATATTCCGTTTCGGATAGATAAAAAGCCATATCGTATTTGTCCTTTAAAAAGGAACTAGAATTTCTACAATTTTTTCATAGTTGTGATATAATTTAAAGAATAACTTCCAAAGTTGTAGAAATGTAACGGCACTCAAGTGCAGACACAATACTATTCGACTTCTCTCTCAGGCTTTGACCTTTTTGTTGGATATTCTTACTTAGTTTTATTATTTAAAATAACTTGTGATGTTATTGAAGTCGGAGATAAGTTTGTTATAGTTTACTTGAAAAGCACTTAGTTGTGTAGATAAAAAGAAAATATATTTAGTATTAAATTGTGGGTTTTGCAGATAAAAGTCAAATTTAAAACACTGATCAATGTTATTTATAAGGTTATTGGTCTTATTCATTTTTTTCGTTTAAGACGCATTTATTATACCGGACTCTGACAGTTCACACATTAAATCATAATGTTATTAAAAATCAGAATTACAAGTTAGTAACGCCTATACGTCCTAGTACAAATTGAAAGTGATATTATTCACATCATGGCACCAGTAATACCGACACGGCCAACGTCTGTTCTAAATGAAAATTAAAGAGTTCAAATATATCATTAAAGAGTTTAAGTATGTATGACACAACGATTCTAATATTTAATACAAACCTAGCGCAGGTGCACCGCTCCACGCCTTCGCTTACGCTGTACACGCTCCCGCGACGCATCGGCTCGCTGCGTCACACGCTCCGCCACATTGTCACACCATCACAATCACGAATACCCGTCACACCCACATCACCCTACTTCAGCTCTTAAAATCCACTTTTGACATCATCGTTTTTTATCTGCAAAGAAAAAAATAATAATTAAATATCTACAAATTATGCTGACATTCACACATCTACTGTAAATTGTGTCTTAAACTATGTATTAAACAAACGCGCATCACGTAACAATAATTAAAGTGACTTTTTAATTGTGATTGCTGTTTTATTGCCAGTTTGCAAAATGAATAAAATGGAATTTTATATTCCACTTCATTTGAATTGGGAACACTGCTCTTAAAATAAAATATCGTGCCGGCCAGAATAACTGTATTTTTTTGTTTTTAAAAAGTACTAACCAAAAAGTACCTACAAGTGTCATGCATCATAGTGAGAGAGAAAAAAAAACTCAAATGTGTATATGTTTTATTGTGGGAGTCGAGCACGCTTCGGCACGAATTGGGCCAGCTCGCACTGGGAAAGTACCACACCCCCACAGAAAACCGGCGTGAAATAGTGGCATGGCACGGTGTTTCGTACGGTGAGTGGGGGAGCCGGAGGCCCGTTTCCTTTTCCTCACCCGTCCCAGTCCATTCCTTCTTTCCAGTCGTTAATCCATTCCTTTTCCCTCACCCTAAAAAAGCGGGCAGCGCATTCGTAGAGGCCCTACCTTTGCGAATGTTCATGGGCGGTGGTGATCGCTTACCATCAGGCGAACCACCAGCTCAGTTGCCCGCTATGACATAAAAAAAAATAGATAAATTCATATTTATATATTATTCTTTTGGTCACATTTTATAATTTCAATTTATGAAGTAAAAAGAATTACGTGCAATTTATTACACAATTAAAAATATTTTATTATGTTAATATACACACTACTTTCTGGGTCACAATATTCTGGGCTTTTAGCGTAAAATGGGAGTTAATGGCGATACATTGTCGTTATATTGCCTCTGGAACACCTGTTAGTGACACACAGGGCCATTTTAATACGTGCACCGCACGAGAAGAGGGCATTAACATTTGCCATTGCCATTCTATAAACGTAGCTTTACTTTGAATTTGGATACACGGGGGAACGGAGATTCTTTGAAATTTGAATAATATACTAATAATTTTTTATTCCTTTCCATTTGGTTTCATAAAAGAGATAAATCGTAGCGTTGTAGACAAGGAAAATCCTACTAATATTATAAATGCGAAAGTTTGTAAGGATGCGTGTGCGTTTGTTGCTCTTTCACGCAAAAACTACTTAACCGATTGCAGTGAAATTTGGTACGTAGACAGCTGGATAACTGGAATAACATACAGGCAACTTTTATCCCGATATTCCTACGGGATACGGACTTGGGCGAGTGAAACCGCGGGGCGCAGCTAGTACTCTATAACAGTGTAATTGGCAACTGTATCAGGATCTTATTATCTACTCATTATAGTTAATTGTACAAATAAACCATTTTATCTCAGAAGAATTAATGTTTATAGACCAAGACAATTAATCAGTCTAGCCGTTCTAGCATACCTTAGGTTTCGTTTTCAGACAACTAGACAGAAGTTAATTTATAGGCGCCATTTGTCAAGCAAGTGACAAGTGACGTCTCCACTGAGCTGACAAATAATTTTATGTAACGTTCGTTTTGCTTTACTTCCAACTTAGTATTCAGGATTTTAATTCTTAGTCGAAATGAAAAGGACAGACTAAAGTCAAGTAAAGATTCCAATAAAAGTCCATTCCTTCATTTCTTCCCATTCCAATTTTTACATCCTAAATATATCCCAGAAAGTCAAGTATATACCGTTGTATATACTTAACGATGTTATAGCAAATCAATCACATAACGACACAGCTATTGAAATAAATAAAAGGTTATTTTATTCATTACACTGAAACATTTTAACAACATTATATTGCATAAAAATGACTAAATAGATATGAACCCCTTCAACTTTTAGTTAAATATAAATCTACATCTAGGTACATTCTCAATCCCCATATATGACGTGTTAAAATTAAATATAAAACTGAGAGCTAAAATTTAAAACCTTTAAGAATATTAAGAAGAGCTAAAGAAAATTAGCACGGGTCCAGAAATTCAATTATTAATTCTATAACGGAAGGTAAATAGCGACCATCAGGCGTCGTTCCTGAATTTTAATAGCTGACTCGTAATGAGTGTTAAAAAAGCAAAACTGCTATAAAGGAAAGTAATTAAATTACTTTCCCGGTAATATTAAAATCCATAAATACGTTTTTTGCAGCGGCAGAAAATGAGGAGGAGGTGCAGAGGTCTCGTGAGGTTAATAGTTATAATAATATGGGGCCGGTAGGTTTCATTACGCAAAATCCATTAATATATTGGTAAATTTAATTTTATAAGTATTTCATATATAGGAAAATATTAAAACATTATAATGTGTCGATATCATTTCCACGAGTCAATAAATAATTAAAAAAAAAACTTACAAAAGACGCATTTTGTGGTATTTCATGAATAGCCAAAACAAAACATTACAAGGGAATATTTCGCCATAGATGAAACTTTTTCTTGCGGCTAGCAAAATAAAGAAGTCATTTATAAAGTGATACTAGGTAAATTCTCTTTAACTAATAGTTTGTATAATAAGTGGATAAGAAAGCTACTCATTGTAAAGCGCTATTACTTGTTGTGCAATTCATTATCATAGAAATCTATTTGTTTTAATATAGAAGCTTTTGTTATTCATAAACATAGTCATACCCATTTTTACGAATTTCAAGCTACTAAATTATACCTTACAACGTTCGGTACGCACAGAAAAATATTATATGAAACTAGCTGCACCCGGCAAACGCTGTTCTGCCTTACTCTTATCATTTAGGGGTATGAAAAATAGATGTTGGCCGATTCTCATAGATACCGGATAAGCACAAAAAATTTCATCAAAATCGGTCAAGCCGTTTCGAAAGGGGTATGGCAACGGAAACTGTGACACGAGAATTTTATATATTAAGAGATTACACTATGTGGATCTATTATTGTGACCACAATGCGTTGTGCAACTTTTTCGCTTAATGAGCGACATCGGTATTTGGTGTATTGTGGTTTATTTACATATAAATATTATTACATTTATCAATACGAAATCGATTGAACTAAATGATAAATTAGATGAAAGTTTCTCAAGTGCTTGATGCCTATCGTTATATAAGATTTATGGTTATTAAAGCAGATATAGGTTAAGGATGGGGCATCGGGTTTTGTATAGGGACGTTTTGATGGCCTATAACGTTGTATTATTAAAATTAATTACGTTTATTGCTACTTCGGATTCCGTATGGATAGTCACATAAAACATATGGCTTTGTGTTGGGAAATTAACGGTTTATATATTGTAAGAAGTCATATCGAAGAGTAATCGATTGTTATGGTTTTAAACAAGTTTAGTGTAAAGGAAATAACAGCACAAAATAATTAGAAAATGGATTTACATGTTTTTTTTACGAAACTTAGGGAAGCGCTTGACCACGATCTCGTCTGGTGGTAAGAGAAACCTAATATGGAGCGCGCTTCAATAGAAGGTAACCGTTTACTCTTTCCTTCGTGTATCACCACTGCCAAAACATTTGGAGAGGTAAGCCTTTATTACGTTTCCAGGTGCGAGATGGCCCATTTAAAAAAAATTACATACGTTTGTATTGTTTTTATTAGTCTCGTACAACTAACATTGTATAAGATTTTTTATTTATTATGAATCATCAAATCAATGTTTCTTTTTTTTACTTTTTTTCCTTCTTCAAACTTTTCCTAAAGCCTCAGGTTGCCTGGAAGACATCGCGTCTTAGCGATGAGGCCGCCTATTTGTACCGCTTTTTACTTTATTTGTGAATATTTTTTGTTTTTATTTTATTTCATGTGTGTGCAATAAAGTGTTTATTATAATCATGGAATACTAAATACAATATTCGCACGTAGCCATGACCTTTATTCTAAGTAAGCTAAACTAAATCTTGTATATACTTTCAACATCACTATTATTAAAGACATCATACGTGTCTATGCTTAATAAGAAAGAAGGTCGTGTCTAGTATACGACCATCCACATTTCGCAACGTAAAACCCACGACGAATTAAATAGGGGCATATAAAAGTTAGTACACATAAATACCAGGCGTGGCTGGCCGGCCCCACCTGGGACAATAATACAATACCACTTTCACGAATGTTTTGATCATAAACATTGCTTGTTTGATTTCATTATCGTTCAATAGCAATTCAATGAGAAATTTTCATTACTGCCACGTTCTAAAAGAGAAATCATTAATTAATCCATGTAATTGATAGCTCTTCTGATTAAGGGAATGTGAGCTAAAAGCATAATAAATAGCGTAAAAATAATGCCTCAAAGTAATCCACTGCAGTAAAAAGTAGAATAATATGATATGAATTCGATATCTGTCTATGGCATCGTAGATCCCGAATGGATTAACCAATTTTGAACCTTTTTTATTTGAAGGCGAATTAGTCCTGATTGTTTATAGCTAGCTATGTTTGATGAAAATCCGTCATGGACGCCGCCACAAAATGACGAATTACATAATTTTTCACTACTCCCTCAATATGGGATTCAAGTAAAAGGGCCTGTGACGATTAAAATAGTATACACTGTGATAAATTTCAAATCCAAGATGGCTGCCAATAAGCGGGGTGGAGGATTTCTTAAATTTTTAATGTTATTTACTTATTCACAATTGTTTATCATTATACCCGTCTTTTTAATGTATGACGGTCTCACGGTTGACAAAGAAAAGACTACAACAATATCTGTCTGAGAAGATTAGTACATTGAGACATTGCCATTAGTCCTACATCGTTGGCGATCTTTGCTACAAATTTATAGCATATCTATTTTAACTTTCTCTTTGAAGTGCATTAATGCATAGCTCGTGTATTACAATACGCGGCACACGTTTACTGGTACAGAGATTGCAATAATGATTCGAATGTTGCACCTTCGCATCTTTGTATCACAAATATTAAAGTTTTCTATATATTTTTCATATCACGGATTCCGCATATGCTAGCGTAAAATTTATCGCTTCCGAATCGACGCCCGTTGTACGTTGAGATTTCAGTATTTTCAACTTGCCTGCAAATATATATGATGAAGGTTACCTCGACGCAATTTTAGCATAAAAGCTTTTTGTACTCCGCTTGCATACTTGAATATTACCTACACTTATGTAAGAGGCAAAAGTGTAGTTTAACAAAATAAATCTTATATTAAACGCATATGTGACTTACTGATTGATCTATCAACGCATTGCACAAACTGCTGGACCGGTCGAGCTAAATTTTGGCATGCAGATAGGCACTATAATGTATCACACACAGGATTTTTATATAATGCTGACTTCAAGGGTGTAAGGGTGTAAAAGGGTGTGAAAGTTTGTAGCATGAACATTTATTTTGGACTAATCCAACGAAGCCAGAGGGAACAGCTAGCTTATATTATAAAAGATGGTCTTTCTGCAACATTTTATTTAAAAAGTAAAATAACAATTTAACAATATGAATGATGTAATTAATGATTATCATAATACAGCCGGTGAGTTTAAACAATAATAAATTTTTAACATCCAACATTTCAAGATGAATAAAAAAACAAAAAAACGCATTCAAAAGATTATTATAAAAATTAATTTGCATTGTATTGTTATAGAGACTAGCTTAATATGATTTTAATTACATACAGCCGTAAATCATTGCATTAATCTAAAATTAGAGTCAAGTTCCTATTTGATGAATTACTCTAGAAATTTATAGTTTCTCCACTAAGTTACTATTAATCTACCTGACATAAAAAATTGGCCACCTCCATATTTTGTTAGTCTAATTTTAGACGATGACTGCTGATATTTTTGTAGCAGTTTTAGTTTTTAATACAAATAATATAATATACGACTGAAGACACTTACTTACTTGATAGTGAATATATTATTTATATAAAAAACGTCATCATCATCGAAACAAATAGAAAAAAATACATAACTTTAGGTAAATAATATTCTGGGTTAGGCGTAGGCCGCTGTCACGCTTGAAGATTCAAAACCCCACTTAGGTGTCATCCATGAAATAACACATCCAGTATATTGTGTTCTATTTACATATAATAACCTGAATTCTCCGTTTTGCATGACAAGGGGAAAACACCTCTGAACAATTATTTGGGACAGGTATATGAGCCCATTTAAGTCACAACGGATCACGTACTTAATTTGTGTTTACAAATGGAATATATTAACACGAAATATAATAATTATCTATAATATGATCATATCATAAATAAGGTTCTGGTTAAAAAAATCCCCTTTTTATTTAGACCAATTGGCTACATTTATAAATTTATAATTTAGTATTTTATAGGTAAATTATTTATAAGCAGGAGCGTTCTAAAATTGTATTTAATACTCAACTGTTTATTTAGGTAAGCCTGTTATCTCAACAGATAAAAATAATCACACCTTATAACAATATAAAATACATTTAACATTTCGATCAACACAATCGTTGTTGAACTAATAGACGAATCTGGGTCAGAAATGTTTTCAAACGATACGCCTAACAAACGGGGGCGTTATATCTTCGTGTTGACGTTTGTTGCAAATCTGTTTAAAATGGAATATAAAACTCCAAGTTGGAATTTAGAATACATTTATTTCGATAGCCGCGGGCATGCTCCCAATCTGACCGCGATATCATCGCAATTTTATCACAATTTCCTCGATGACTATGAAACAGCCATCCTTCCACTGGGACACCTATTTCTATTTATTCAGTTCGCAATACATCTTATTTTGTCTAGTCCTCGCCCGCATACGCGCTATCTAGGACGTTAATCCCATTTCCCGCAAAAAGAAAAGATTTGTAGCCAACGACGGAATTATTCTATTTACAAACACATATCGGAGGAAATAATTCATACTCCCTGAGAATGATAGGCACTTATAACTCGCGTGATTGGAAATCACATTATTGGGATGACTTGGTAAAGTAATAAAGTTGAAAGCTTGGGATACAAAATACATTGGCTTTATATTCATTTATCATATGAGAAAATGGTGCAAAAGATCCATAGAAATACATAAGCGTTAAGCAATTTGAGAGGCAATTAAAGCTACTGCTTGTGAGGGTTTATTTACTATACACCTACGTAATGTCTGTAGCTTTGTGATATAGAATTCAATGTACATTGATTCCTTAGGCGTCAGATGAACGTTTCATGTTTGTAGAGATCGGTTCGACAGATTTTGAAGCGCCAGCCCATGTCGGTACGACGCGCCATTGAGTTGTATTTCCACTTAATAAAGTTCAAATGAACCGAACCAAATGTTCATTGCAAAGTAGACTACGCTCTTTTACAGAAAATCTATATTGGGAATTGTAATGGAGAATTTTCGCCCACTGCGATCACATTTTATGAGTAAAGGTAATTGGCACGATTTAAATACTACTTTTGGTATACTATTTAAAGTTCAATTATACGAAAAATGTAAATGATGCCCTAGATTGTTGCCTCAATCAATTACATTACAAATTAGTGATATATGCGAAATGAAATCTGAATAAGGAAATTTTATTTTATTCTATATGCATATTACATATCGCTGGAATTACCCATTAACTTCAACAATGTAAATAAAATGCATACACGTTTAGTAAAGCGTACTCGTACTGACTCGAAGATAAAGCGCTAAAATTAAATTTCCACTTTGTAAACAAATTATAAAACAGGATGATGCTTCACATAAATCAATGTTTACCATGTAAATACTTTGCACGCTAGCATGTAATTTCAAACAAGCCATTCTGCTATATAAAACTAATTTAATATTAAAAATTAAACGCAACAGGGTCGTGTGCGGCGCTCGTTAGAGCATTAAACGCCGACAGTTGGTCGTATAATCAGTAAAGTATGCCGTAATATTCTAAAGTCTTTATTGTGCTGTAGGCGGCTGTCATTTTCGCGCTACATTCTTATACCACACGTACACTTAACCCAACGACAAGCCGCGGAAAGCCATTACTATTTCCTTTTGCGTCTTTTTCACTTAGGCGGTTTATGGCGAGATTTAAAAATTTCTGCATGGATTTGATGCGTGTTTGTTGTGTGCATTTGCGATAAAGCTTTTACAGTTTTCCTTTTATTGATTTTTTGTTAAACCCGCTGGCATAATAAAATAAGTGATACTCACTAAGCTAAGGGCTAGTATAAATACTTGTATGCTAATTAATTCCAAGATACACAAATATGGGAAAATCCTTAACCTGAGTTAGCATTTGTATGAAAAATAGTCTATTATATCATTGCTAAGATAACGTTAAAATCTCGTCGTCAAAAAATTTGCTGACTTTCACTTTTCTAATTGGATTAAAAAGACAATTAAATTAAAAAAATCTAAGATTATCTCTAGTTGCTTTAATCGCTATAACTTTAATGATTATAGAATAACATAAGACAGTCTGTTGATGATGGTATTATATAGTAATCAAAAGAAAACTCAGAAGTTATCTTTTAACAAAACAGCGAAGACAGAAATGCAACACAGCAGTTTTTGTATGAAAGTCACCCATTTCCGTAATCTGTATGCATGTACATGTACAAAATCCAATAAGAGTTGTCCAAAAACGTTTTGAAAATATTAATTATGTTTTACCCGCTTTGCTGCAGGAAATAAAAAGAGCATCTTGATTCATGACTAACATCCATTTACCTACGTGCCTTTGTGAAAAATACTGACTCCGTGAAATGTGTTCATTTTAACATACCTTGGCTGTTTAATTACTGGAGGGCGATTTGAAAGATAAGTGCCGTAGCGACCTCATTTTCAAGACGTTCTTCAGATGCTGCTATGCAAGCATCCAACCTTGAATCTTTATGACATGAAGCTAAGAGCTCTTGTAAATAGCGAATTGTATCTATGATCATCGCTTATTGAAATTGCCAATCTCTTAAAGGAACGAGGTAATTTGAGATATAACAGATATGAGATATTTGCAAACACTATCGCTTTTTAAATATTTATTTTTTAGTATAATAACAATAACATTTACATCAGTTTTCAATGTTTAAATCTTCTTAAGTATAATATTTCCATTATTAGTTGTGTTTATTTGCATTGAATAATAAGAAATAAGTAAACCGTTTTGAATATCTATATGCAAATATTTCATTCAATATGATTCAGAAACGATTTGCTATTTGCATTTTAACGCGACCGCTTTGCGTACACCTGAATTGATTTCAATAAAATATCCATGCATAGTAAAGCCTTTAGCTAAACTTCATACTCGGCTACCGTTAGTCGCGTTTTATATAATTTCTGTTAATTGAAAATATGAAACATAAAATCAAACAGATATACTTGTAAATAGCGTATTGTTCTTTCTTGGAAATAATATCAGCGTATCTATTATATATTATGCCATAAATAAGTAAAATGTCAATATTTTTATAAATTAATACTAATTGTTATATCATCATTGCCGGACCATATTTACTCCCACTGCAAGCCATATGCCTGCTGAAAATTAAGACCATAATACACCTCGTTGGCTAAATGCGTATTGCGAGACGTAACATATCGTTCATATTTTAATTTTAAATCCTCGAAAATTTTAATATGTTTTAGACTATGTTGTCATGTTAGACCGGTTTCCTCAATAAATTTTTCTTCACAGGATAATATGCACATAAATTGAAAAACCAACGCACGCTCACTGGTCATGAACCCACGATTGAAGTCCGAGGTTTGAACCATTAAGCCACCACTGCTCTCTCAATGATTATATAGTTTTATTATATATTTAGAAGCATTGTTATAAAGCCCACAATATAATACAGCTACACTTTATCCGGTGAAATAACTTACGCAGGCCCAATTTTACAACTAAGAATAGAAAAGGCCGGAGAGGGTCGGCACAAAAATGGAAAGTGTACTTTCCTTTTCCGCTGCCCTCCATTTCCCGCTTAAGTTAACATTGTATTTATGGTCTTTAGCTACACTAATTATTATTAATCTTGATATGGTTCTATTTGTCTTAAAATTCATTTTAATATTAAAAGCATGGGAATAACTTGGGTTTTTAAAGTGTGTAATTTATTTTCTCTTTAAAGCAATATTAATAAATTCATCCTCGAATAAGTTCTTGTATCTGTTTATCATAGCAATCATATCCATATTTTGGCTTTAACCCAGATATTATAAGTCTATTTTACGTTGATATATACAAACAAACTACAAACTGTAATAAAATTAAAATTATTGGCACATTTATAAGCAATGCCAGTACCATTGCTCTACTTTATTCTCCTGGTCTTATCATTAATATAGACGAATATTTTAAATATTTTTCATATAAATGCGCATTTGTCCATGAATATTTTCATATTGCTCAAAGGTTGACTTGCTCGAGCGTAGTTCGTTATTTTTTACGTAATAAAAAGAGATAATTTCTAATAAATTTATATACATATTTTCTAATAAAGCTGGTTTATTAGAATACGGTACACACGTTTTATTATAAATGAAAAAGTACTACCTTTATACTCAAATATGTAACTTATTTTTCATAAAGCAAAATACGCGACGAAAACAACTGAATAAGGGACATTGTCGTCACTTATACAAAAATGCCGCCTCGAGAAATAAACAACGACCCACTTCGTAGCTATGATTAACCGGACTATGCCAACAAAATAAAGGAAACATGATTTTTCAACAAAAAAATATTGACGTAGATGAGTCACGTCGGCTTTCCTTGATAGGGTCCATTTTATTATATGAAACGTAGTATAGTAATGTAACATTTTTGAAAGAACATTATCTTTATTTATAATCCACTTTACCTTGATAAAATCTTTTACTCAGAACATACTTTCGTACTTAGATACGTCAATCATATGACAAAAAATAATTATCATATAAATTTTTCATATTAGTGTTTTTAGTATAATAATTATTATCATTATAATTACATTGTAAAAAAATAAACGAATCATTTGCATATTATTACAATGATCAAAAAATATCCGAGCAACATTGTATAAAACTTTGCAACAAAAATTAACATCTTTTCGCGTGGCAATAATGTTCAAAGTCTATTGCATTGCTAATTAGATAACTCTGCCTAACACACTCGTAGACAGAATTATGCTTCAGCCAATTTTCATAAAGTGACGTAGATGTAAGACTAGTAAGTACTAGACTAGTTGTTTATTGTACTTCAATGATTATACTGTCAAAGATTAAGTTGTACTGTTTTATTATATGTTAAAAACTATGGTAATAAACAAAGAGACACGACACGTACATAGCACCCAGATAGCACCACATAATACCTTTGATGAGGGTAAAAGATTTAGGTTGAAAGTTGACGGTTGACTCGACTTATGATATTCATTTATAAATATCTATGTTATATTCATTTTTTTTACTAAATATTTTAATTGTTTACAATGATGGATTAAAAATATTTATCTATGTATATAAATAGGAAGAAGGCTACAGAGTACCTAGGCTATATACTTTTTACTGCGATATCTCACGGCAAATTTCCTTTGACAACGCCGGTGAGGCCCGGGGCGGAAAGCTAGAATCTTCAAAATTTTCATTAAAATACGTTACCGTGTACGTCCCTTATACCTACAATAACGTACCTATAGCGTGGTTACAGTAGGAATACTTCAGATTGTTTTCCAAAACTTATATTAAACACGACACATAATATTCTCTTCATACCTGAAGTAAAGCCTCTTTAGTACTTCGCTCGTTTGGATAAAGTTATATCAAGTTCGACCGAAAAGCGAGTGGAAGTTGACAGAAAACTCTATATTGTGTTTCCAGGGAACTTCATTCTTTCCAAGGTTTACGCAAACTGCTCCTTGGGTACAATTGCTCGATAGTTATACAAGTTCGTGATAAAACTTATTGGAGTTCTAAATTAATAACCTTAGGCAAAGCGTTCGGAGGATTTTCTTTGAAGCTGTTCAATTTTTAAATTGAACAAGTTTGCTCAAATAATTGAGCGTTTATATTATATTGGGCTTTTATAAAAGCTTTTATTAAGCAAAGTAAACTTAATTATCATTTGCGATAAAATCATAACAAGTTTTTATTCATCCTTCTTACTTACATAAATTTATGTTTCTTATTCCGAAAATAATGTGATGTGGCTAGATTTAGCGAAAATTTGGGAGTTTGAGACCGGCTGGGCGTGCATTAAATACATTGACTTTGCACATTATTCGCAACTGCTCGAAACGAAGAAGTAAAACCGAGGGGACCGGCATACCAAAGAATCAAAAGTTCGACGACATCCGTGATATCTGCCAATCCGTGGCACGTGGCCAGCGTGATTGATTAAGACTTGAACCCTCATAGGAGGGCTGTGTCCCTGCAGTACGAAAAAAATTATGCATTATTGATTTTGTTAGGTGTTTCTAGCAATTATTATTCGCTTCTTACTAATTATAGAATTTTATAATACATAGATACCACACCAGTCTAACAAGCAATCCATGTTTATCGAATAAACACTGATTTTGTTATTTGGGTAGCACACGTCAAAACTTTGTTATTTATTTACGCATTTAAAGAATACAAATCAACATCATACTACGAACTCGGAACTCGTTTCAGTTAAACGAAAACATTGCTAAAAGCACCAACGAGATTTGACGACAGAATTATTTTTCTATAAGAATAACTGTCATAACAAAGAAATGATTTATTCACTACATATAATAAATAATCTTCACGTGGTTTTGCGTGAGGTTGGATGAACCCAAACGAATGAGAATAAAATGGGATAATAAAAGGAACACGGACGTGTATGTGCCGACTTACTTTATGAGACCTTATAAGTGTATCAAATGTCGATCGTTTCATAAATTATTCTATTAAGGTCTGGATTTTTCTTTATTTTATGTCATCAGAAGAAAACATATTCGTACAATGTAGGGAAATAAGAGAGGAATTACTTTTAATGTAATAAAATACTTTGCACTTCTTATAAACGGTGCTATATTTCTTAAAAGGTTTATACGGTTCAAAAAATTACGAGGACGTGTAATAAGAACTATATGTAAAATACACTACTACTACTACACGAAAAACTAATTACTAGAGTAATATAATGTACAATAGGTATAATAGCCCTATTGTTACGGTACCTATTGTTCTATCATTTATCTTATGTATTTATATTTTACCACAAATTGTTCTTCCAACCCAATCTTTATTCAATTGCAACATTCAGACGTATCAGCGTAGACACTACCCAAGCAAAGCCAGTGTCAATCATTGATTAAATAAAACCTGCTTGGCCACGTAGCAATCTCATTTGCGTACAGTCACCAAGCAAGGTACAAACGCGTGACAATTTTGTCTTATCACACATTTCCAGTCGGCTACGCAAATCGAATTCACTCAGAATAATTTTTTAACGCCTTAACCCATTTGTTTTATTGCGTGATATTGACGTGGAATGCGACCACTAGATGTGATAACATTTTTCGCGTTAAATTATTTTTGATAAACGACAGGCATCAATCAATATTTATTGTTTATGCTAAATTCTATGCTACGCTTTATTTGTTTTTTGGCGTTTGTTACTAACAACCTTCAAGTTTTAATAGTGGGACGTTTTTCATTAAATTGTAAAACAAGTAATATATCGGATTTATTACAAGTAATAATGATATATTTGGAGATAATTATTCTAGGGTATATATTGTTATAAGAAAAAATCAGTGGAAAATGGAATTATAAAAGCCACAAACGTTAAATTACTGTCATCTGCATGGACGTAGTTAATTAATTTTTTTTGTTTCGAGGTGTTCAATAAACAAAATGTAGTGCATCTACATGATGTAACTGATTTCGATTAATATAGTAAGAATTAGTGAGAATAATAACAATATTTTTTTTAAGTAATTTAAATCACCACGTCATAATGCGAAGCGAATTTGTAACTGTATAAAGGTAAACAAGCCGCCAATTCGCAATTTTCTTTTCTTTTCAAACACCACCTTCATATCATTAGCATTTTTATAGGCACTTGAAGCCATCGTTATCTTTCAGCGTGGCACGCGATGAAAACCCGGAATAAAATGCGTAGTAACTTTTTTCTACTCGAATTGTATAAAGTACAATGATGATCTAACGATCTTGAAATGAAATCCTATTTTATTCCTCCCTAACGTGATTTTGCGAGTATGTATTTATTGAATCGAATATTGTTAGAATTTTGCTAGTTTTTTATATGCTTATGCATAATATATGTATATATGCAGTACTGTATAAATAGGACAGGCACCTCCAGAACATATCTAGTCATTGATGTAAACCAGATTTTAAAAATATAGTTGTTCAATAAGCTTTGAACGAGCGCAACTTTAATCTATCTCTTTTATGTAGTACTAAATACCCACAAATCAGCAAATTTATTGGAACATTTGTCAATAAGTTTCGAAAATACATTGCGAATTGATGATTTATCGACAGACATTTATCATTAATGCTCAATTCACAATGTGTCAATCCATTAACTTTTATCAATGTGTAATCAAACATCTCTTAAATTAAGAGCTACGAATTCAATCCCTGAAAAATAAATGACTAAAGCAAATAAATCGTGCAAACAATTGAACGTGATTTATTTTAGCTAAGTGATTCTAAATTTAAATTATTTGTTATAAGTTGCATGAGAGAAAATTGGAAAAATAGAGAAAAGAAAGTCTTTTCTTCTGATAATAAGTGCGTTATTTCATTTATTAGTTAAATTGAGACGTCTGCGAATATAGGAGAGAAGTTAGAGTTAAAAATGAATTTTTAACGCATACCCACATCACAATTCAGGTGGGAAATCCAAAAGAAATTGTATATTCTGAATATTTGAGGTAAAGCTGTGGTCTCAGTATCAATCTATACCGGGGCACAGCTTTATCTCGAATATTAGTGCTAAAAAGATGAGTACAATTATGAAATGAAATGAAATGAAATTATATTATCTATTAGTAAAAAAGTAAATATAATATTGTCTATTGTACATGCACCTTATGGAATTTATTACCTAATTATGAAATTAAAAGACAGAACAGGCATATTAAATATTTAAAAAGTCATGGTAGTATTAATACTAGAAGACACTTTATAATATACATGAGAATTAATGAAAGTTAACATTGTTTAAATTATAAATCAAATTACTTTTTAAAACTCTGAGATCCACAATGTTACTAGCTTAAAAATATTCGTAGTCGCTTTCTACCAACATATTCTAAATATCCTGATTTCGTATTCCAAATGGTGCTGATCTGTGATTCAGATGTCAAAGTATCGGTTTCCTTTGTGCCATCACGAACACATCACCTTAGGCTTTTCTGCTGATGAAATGAATATTGGGACTGGTTCTTATGTTAATCCGCCTTTATTATATTTGTTGTTCGAAATATAATGATGACGAATTATATATTACATGGCTGGAATAATCTTTGTTGAGATGATCCTAGTTTATGTTATTTATAAAAATGCCAGGAACGTTTTTAACGATATTAATCAAAAAATACTTACTAAATTTGACTAGTAGTGGCGTTGGTTTAGTTTTTGTTTATTAGTGTAGTAAGTTTAGTATAAAATGATTTACAAGTCTAACCTTCAACTAAAGTAAATCCTTATCAAGAGAATAATGAATAAAAAGTTTTACACAAACTCATTTCATATGTAACTAACCTTTTATGATATTTGTTTTTCTTTTTCTGTGCATTTTAATTTGCTGCGATTTTGCATGTGACATTATTTCTATTCACATAAATTCATTATAAACTTAAACGAACTCAGTGGGTAATGAATGGGACACACGCCGCCACTTTTTTCCTGCCCCGAGTGAATTAATTAATTATCTTACCCGCATAATTTCACATTTACGCGTCATGTTATACATACATATTCTCTTGTATAATCGATTGTAATTTAAAATATCATTGTTATTAGAAAACAATAAAATCTTCAAACGCTTCTCAATCCGCATTGATGCTGAATATTAAGTAATTGATGTTTTTGAAGTCATAAGGAGAATCAGACTCTTTATGTAAATTGAACTCACCTCATTATAAAAGTGTAAGACAAAAGTATTGAAGTTCTTAGTTATGAAGTCTTCACAAATGAAGTCTCAAGTATTTGCATTGCGAGCGGCCAAGGCAAAATCTTATTCGAAATATTCGTCGGCGGAATACAAAAGTGCGAATTCGCATGCTTCTTAAGTAAATGAAAATAACATCATTATTTCTTTTTGAAGATACAAATATCAAAATGGATGATAATATATATTAAAATCGGTAATGATGTCTAGCATGGTTAAAACTTATTCAACAGTTATGTTATTTTTTAATAATTCTCATAAGGTCAGTATTTTAATTTAATATCCTTATTGTTTTCGACACCTGGTTCTCATTGTTCGTCGAACGCCCACAAAAATACCAAATCAATTATTTTTCAACTTGATATAACAAAATAAAAAATATTTCGATTATATATACCTATTTACTATTTTTTCCATTGACAGCTAATCGTTGCTCAAATATACTCGTATAGACTCATAATAGCCGATTGTAGCACCCAAATGGAAAGAAAGTTCTCGAATTTTTATTTCAAGGGTGAGATATTGCCACTCAGAATCGCGATAGCAACACATCATACTCTCATATGCAAAACACGTACATGGCCGAAATTCAAATCGGAAATCTGAATGCCATTTTCAAATAACGTGCAATGTTTCTAGATTTTTAATTGGGAATAGCTAGCTTCCTGAAATTCCTTATTGAATTTTGTCTGAGCCTTTCATCATCCGTAGTTGATTGTTATTTGGTATTTGAATAATGTCCATTAATTTCCATGTACGTAATTTGAATTTATATTTATATTTATAACTATAAAAACAATCTCTTAGAATCATAAATAATAAATATGTTATATTAACAATTACTACGATTGCTATTTTCAATCGGAAGTCTATTGTCGAAAATAATTTCTATCAATTTTAAATAAAGGCTCTGTATCATAATTGAGAGAATTTTAGTTCCAAACGATATTAATACAATATGCACGCCCTAATTACTAAAATATTTGTAGGGTTGATGTGATATTTAGTGCTTTCACGCATATTTTGTAATTTGTAAATCAAGATTGTAATTAGTATTAAGCTAATTTTATGATGATTTTTATTATATGATATGCAGGTAATAACCAGTAATTGATAAATCTCACATAAAAATGCGACAAATATCTACTTCCAGGGATATTATCAGAAATTGAAGGAATTTATTGTCAATGTAAGTGATAAAAAATGTAAACATCTTCAATATCCTTGTCAAGAATTCTATATTCCGCAGAGGCAAATGCGTCCAGAATATTTTACACAATAAATATAAACTTATCACGGTGCATTTTCATGCTTCCATAGCAATCAGGGGGTGGTTTTAGGTATTCACTCCTCTCATTGTTTGTTGTCTCATGTGTTGTTTCATTTACTACTATTTTACTAATTTAACCAAAAACAACACCAGCAAAAGCAAAAAAAAAAGAAAAAACTAAAAAAACGAATAGAGAATCTGCTTTGTTCTACATAGTATTATATTATATGTGGTTCTAAAAAACACCGATTAAATATAACAATATGAATGAATAGAAAATGTATAAAAAGCATGTTACATACTATAACTGTAAATTATTATTAAATACAAATAAATCTTTATTCACATCAAAAGCGCACCAATACTGTTTTTGCTATAAAATTAACTTTCCACTTTCCTAGTTTTATAGATCTTGTAAATTGTCTGCATAAATAAAGATTTTAACAATGAAGTTTAAACAAGAAGATACAAACTTATATTAAGTTATTCTCGTACATAGCAAAAACGTATTTAAATAAAAAGAACTCCATTATACCACAGATAACATAATACTGATTATACCGTGTTTTTTGGTTGATAAGCTTTAAAGTTTTGATTAAATTGTAAGGATTTGGCTAACGATGACTTTTTTCATCGTACTTGTGTAATGAGAAATACAATCGTAATGCGAATCAATATTTAACCTCGACGCCTCGACTTCGTCCGTGGTACATATGTCACTGTGAAGATGCAGCTTCTATCGATGAAAGAATTTTTGAAATTGAGTAAGCAGTTTTATGCAAAAACAATGTAAAAAAATGTATTAAAACATATATATTTTTAACAAAAAATAGAACCGCCTTCGAATTGTCAGACCTAAACCAAATAAATGCAGGCACTAGCTTTCAAATGAAAAAATAATCACATAAAACGGTTCACTTCACCTTTTTTTGAAGTCGGTTGAAAAACAAATATTTTCTCTTCATGATAATGATTTAAAATGGGTAGTTATATAAACACCGTGAAGACGCATTGCCACAATACAGTGAAATATTAATCTTCTCATTTAATACGCATTCATTATATGAATAAAACACACAAATTGATAATTAGCCCAATTAATGTATATTAAATGATACTTATTCTCATTAAGACTTTAAAACATTACAGTTATATTTGTAACAGATTAGCGCCAACACTGAATTACGTTGAATGAATGTATTGATCGACATATTTTATACAGCGTGTAATTTTATAACCCCTTAAAAAGAAGGTTCTTAATAAGGTACATAGACAATTTTTTTACTATTAAATCTATACATGATAATAGAGAAATTTCGAAGCACATTTCATTTCATGCGTCACAAGTTTAAAAGTTTGTGTCTCCTTATCTATGAGACCCGCCAGGAGAGAAGAAGTTTGAATGCAAAAAAACTTTAAGAAAAAAGGATTAAACTTTTTTGCAGAAAAACACTTTGAAACTTTATGTATATGTACTTATTATAGATATAAATATGATATGACTTTTTTGCTCTGCTAGTTATTCATATATCAGCTCATTGTTTGAGTCAATTTCAAAATACCGTTCAACAATTATGTACTCGATGAAGGTGTTCCTAAGCAAGAAGCAGCTTAAATATTATTTTCTAAAGAGAAAATGTACCTACACCTATTAATAAACCTTTTTTTTATAAAGGCAGCTATTAAAGGTCACATAATCAATATTCCACCTGATTTAACACTTAAACCATACAAAGCATTTTATTAGATTTTTTCATTAAGGTCATCTCACACAAGCGGATGAAAAAAAAATCCATTTTCCTCCAAGTAAAGGGCCGTTCTTTCAGTTTTATTCAAAGGAAGCCTGCGTGCTTGCGACGTTACGCTTGCTTCAAGAGTTAACAAAGTGCCTTATTATTTCTTGCGGCTTAAGTCATTAAATGTTTTTTTCTGCTTTGCTTTATTGTCGTAAAAGAATCAAAATAAAATGAGCTAATATAAAATAAATATTAACGTATTAAATAATTGTTTAGCAGTTACCACTATTTCTTTCTGTTCTGTCTTACAGTGAGCGTTAGATATAAATGTAACGCACAATGAAAAAAGTGTTTTTCAAGGGTCATCACACATAAGATATTGAAAACACATTAGATTCAATATTAGGATAAAATAAAAAGAAACCTCTACACCATAACAAAATACTCACAAAACTATGCTAGCCACGCAAAATGTACCATTCAGACAATCACACGAAAAGTCGCACACAGAACACAAACCGCGATTAGCTATCGAGATTTAAAAATTCGCGCGCAAATTGCACATGCGTGGTGTATACAGCATATTCTCGTTGACGGTTGGCGCGAGACTGAGCTGTCCTCATCCGCCCCGGGCTAGCGGCACCCCGCAGCTTTCGGCCTTGTGGAACCTAACTAGGGCTACCGATGTTTATTGGAACAAATTGACATATTTGACACCAGTTACTCTTGTCTATAAACATTATCTTATATTTCGGAGGTTGTACAACATATAGTGGCAAAATGTCACGTAAGTTAAGAAACGATTTTTTGTAGACATATCATATATTTCGTTTAAAACATAGCAGTTCATTAAAGCATAAATAAAAAGAATACATTGTCAGAATAATCATTTCACAATTATTTAGTTTACATGTTTACATACATTTATTTATTTTATATGCTTTCGGTAGATGTAGTTTGAAATCCCATTGTTTTCATGCAGACGCTTCTAAAGTGAGGAAAAACAGATTGATGATATAATGTAATAGTTCGGAAAACCTACTACAGCATCAATGAAAAAGTATATACGGAATATTGTGTGGCACGGACAAAAACGTAGCGCGGTGTAGCGGAGGGATAAAAATATAACGTTACTATTTAATGTATAGCTTATTTTTGGATTTATTTTTAATTATTAAAATCTGTGCTACACTAAAAAGTTAATAAAATACGGGCTCTAATTAAAATTATTTGGTGACGGCAATATATTTTTTATAATTATATTATAGATGTTGAAAATTCCTTTTGTATAGTTCGGTAATCATTGTAAATTTAATATCAAAGCAGTCAGCCCTTAACCTAACTAAACTCTAGTCTCTGGAAAAACGAGCGCTTGCATATTCATCTCCATAATATTATTTTTGACTTTTAGCCCGCTTTTCAGAAGTTTCTTTAAACTTTTGATATAATAGCGCCTGTTACAGTTCTTTGCAAATAGCATAATGGCCACACCGCATAAACTCTGTACAACAAACTACAAAATGATGCTCATATTTTTAGTTGTAAACTGTAAAATAATGCGTTGCAATATTAATATTGTGATGAGTATTTCAAGTAGATGGATTATAAAAATACATTGTTATGCTTTGAATTTATATCATTTATATTTTAATGCGAAACGCATTTTGCGTTGTTTCCTAGAATAAATAAATAAATAGTTATTTTGGTTATGTTTTGACTATTGTCAATTCTAAATGAATACCATAAATTTAGTAATATATGTAATAGCTGAAAGAGCGACAAATGTACCTAACAGAAACATGTAACACTGATGTTTAGAATTTAAAAATGTTGAAAATGTAAGAAAGAAAATTTTATTTCTTACAAATCTCCTTTAGAACTATCAATTCATTGAACAGGTCACATTCAGGTCGCTTCAGAGTTGACAGTACCGCGATTTTCAAAGCCTGCAGCAAGAGCTTGGCGCTGACTGTACCAGTAGACATAAGATTTCACATGTCACATGAGAGATATAAGGTATATCTTCTCATTTCTCTCATTTAAGACTTATTTTTCTTTTATCACTTTTATCGTAAACGTGTTAAATCCACAAAATTCATATTTTAAAAAGAAAGAGCCGGAGGCCCATATCCTTTTCCTTCCCCTTCCCAGTTCCTTTATTCCTCTCGCCAATCCTTTCTTAATCCCTTCCCAATTTAAAGTCGGCAATCCATTTGTAGAGGCGTAAGGTCTGTAATCGACTTTACGCCTCTACAAATGTTCATGGGCGGTGGTAACGCTTACCATCAGGCGTCCCACCAGCTCCATTGCCGATTGTGATATAAAAAAAAAAAAAAAAACTTTACACCCAACAAGGGATACAGGTAAAAAGATACTTTTAGCGCGATGAGAATTATGTAAAAAAACAAAATGCGTAAACGACAATAATATTCTACTATCGAGTAATGCAATATATTTTCTACTACTTCTAATAATACGGATGCTCTTCATCTGTTTATCTAATTTAAAATTGCAATTAAAGTTTTCATATTGGGTTTATTGGTCCAACCCAATTTGACACTGAAGATAAAGTATAAAAAACGGTTAGCGCAGATGAAAAATTAATTAAATCACGTTTAATATTTGCAGTATATGTCTGATATTACACTAATGGTTTTTAACATATTAGAAATAATTTGGCAATAGTACCCGATTGTGAGTGGTTACTGCAGGCGTGTTCAGTAAAACCTAATGGATTATGTTTCTGTGGTCAATCTGCCAAGTGCTTCATTACTATAGTTAAATATACTATATAACACTAGCTGCGCCCCGTGGTTTCACCCGCGTAAGTCCCCGTAAGTATATCGGGATAAAAAGTTGGCTATATGTTATTCCTGTTGTCCAGCTATCTACGTACCAAATTTCATTGCAATTGGTTCTGTACTTTTTGCGTGAAAGAGCAACAAACAAACACAAATCCTTACAAACTTTCGCATTTATAATATTAGTAGAATTTATATTTAAAATAAGTTATTGAAACAGAATAATTCAATCAACCCGAGAACATTACAATTTACTCAATTGAATCTAATTTCTGAATGTGGTTATTAAGTTTTTTTTTGTAAATTGGTAATTGTAACGAAATTTACATAAACGCTTTTCGTATAAAAATTTATTTTAATTAAGGCGGCAATGATACCTATTGAGATCTATTCTAATGAGATATAATTTAAAGACCGTGTACAATGAAAGGAAAAGTAAAAACTATATACGTATGCAGTTTCCTATTCGTGGTGTTTGAGGTTATATGGCATAATGAATGTAACTTCATATCACTGTGAGGATATCTTTTTCCAAGATGTACGATGTATGGCATATACGGAGACAGTAGATTTATATATTGGAAATACTCAACAAGATGTTAAGTATTTAAGTGTCTGCTATAAGAAACAGTAAAGTTATGGTTAATTTGTGTAAAGACATCAATCTAGAATGTTCATATTAACGAACAGTAAAAGCCACGTGGAAGCATTTATAAAGTTCGATGGGACTCGTTATCAAAACAAAGTAATTTGTTGTCAACAAACAGTAATAATTCAAAACAAGGACTTTGAAAGTTAAGCTGTTGTCAGATGATATATTATGTTTCAAAGAATTTCTCTTCACAACTTAAAACAATGTTTATTATTTGTAATCATGTTTTTGAAATCTGTTAGGCTTTTTTAAGCACTTACAATTATTTCAATCGAGCAGGGCCTTCTAGGCCTAATTGCAAGTCAAGTGATAATAATAATATTTTCGCCTATATTTCACTAATATAGAAATAAAATATTTTTAAACATACCTCACTATTACGATGTATGTTTTACTGATAATGCTAGTAAATAAATACTGAGTTCTTTTCTTTCTGAGTGTTTTTCTATAATAATTCATTTTTGAAAGCAAAAAGTTAACTAGCTTAATACGATTTTTTTTGAAAATAAGAAATATCGGGCTATAGCTGTACGCACTTATATAGAAATGCTTGAGTTAACCAACCTAAAAAAATAGCAAGATAGAAATAAGAAATAAGTTCTACTTCTTTAAGCCCACAGACTGCGTAGCGAAAGATTTCATGTTCAAAAATATTTGCGGGGTCTGAATAGTTCCATGTTTCATTGAGTAGGAAAATGATAGTACAACGGATGTCTGCCGACAGTTTCATATCATGCCAACATGAAATTACAACTTGCTTTCTATTATTAGATTCCTTCTTGCGAGGGAAAGAGAGCAATATAATTGAGTATTTTCGATTATGCTTACATAAAGTACCAGGTCTCCGCCTGCGGCTTCGCCCACTTAGTTAAAGGAAAATATAGTCCCGGGGATTTAGCGTATAGTTCCTGTTGGATTTCCGGGATAAAATTTATCGCATCTCAAACTCTTTTAGTACTAAATTTCATCCAAATTGGTTATTTTGTTTTCTATATATACTCAAATACAGTTTTTTATATATAAATTATAATATCTAAAAATTGTAAGTATTGCTCAATTGGAACATTGATTTTAATAACATTCACTCTTCTTTTCTAATCTCAGTCTCTGAAATAAATACAAATTAATGTAACGAAAGTCTCTGAATACGATATCGATATCTTTAAAAGACATTTTATTGAGGGATTGTAATAAAACTTTTTTAATTATGTTCTTTAATCCAATACAGAGAAGGACAGTGCTATCCCTGTCCGATTCAAGCCGCAGGGACTTATTTATAGAAAACCTTTTCAATTTCCTTTTGCCAAATAAAAACAGATTAAAATACTCACGTCCGAAAAGCCTCAGGTAATGTTATAAAATTAATAATATTCGAAAGCCATGAATTTAGGGTTGCCATTGGATCAAACATTTATGGCGTCAATAACATTAAGTTTTTATTTTAAGCCAGTTATTTTTAGTACTTTCAATGTGTTTATTAAATGGACACAGATTTATGCAGCAACAAATTGCCTCTGTAAACTTACAAAGATATCCTGTGTGATTTATTTTCTACATCATCTTAAGGTTCATACTTTTTTATTCATTATTATTAAACTAGTAAAAAGTGGTACATTAGGAGTTTTGCAGAATTAATAATGAAACTTGTAATGTCAATAAAAATTTCAAAAAGAACATAATAAACAATCTAGAGTAAATCTTACAAACGTACACAAAACAATAGAAACGAGATATTCCATAGCGTGGGAACTAATGACCATTTCTCTTTTGCCTATACAATGCTTTATAAAGACCAGTTTCAGTGGACGTTAGATGAAAAAGAATTGTGATACAGTGTATTGCAATTTCGCTAATGCAAAAGTTTCATTTGGTTTCTTTTCATTGCCTGGGAGCTTCTTTGGCTGCACTTATTGTCGCATGTTGACCTAAATTCCCATTGTTTTGGTAATTAAAAACGATTCAAGAAAATGCTTTTTAAATCCTAAGAAAGTCTGTTACTTTCTGATGGGAGTTGATGCGTTTATAAATTTTTTCCTTATGCCAAATCTCTGATGATCTATTGCAATCAAAGAAAATTAAAAAGAAAAGTTGATGAGAATTTAGTAATATTTGTAATCTATTAAAGACATTAAATACTAAAATGAAAATGGGAAAAACAATTTCAATTTGGTAATGATTTTTGTTTTAATGACGATATATCCCTAGTTAAAACTTTTCCAGATAAACATTTCAAAATAACCTCGAACTTATACTAATTCCTAAAATATGTTCATAATCATTTCTTGATTTATCAGCTAATGTAGTAACGCGAACTATGTATTAATGGAGTGTGATTCCACACAATGCTAAATCAATAGATTCGCAGATTCAGGCAGATCATTAATCTGTCATTACTCCGGTATTTGCTTCTCTTGTGGCTTTCCAACGCTGCCGAATACCAATTACACCTCACACTGACACGCCGAACTTATTTGCACGTGACTATGAGCTCTCCGAAATAACGATGTTGATATGGATTGTTAGTTGGAATGTATTGTTTACTTTATATAATTTTTGTTTGTGCAAGAATTATGAAACACCCATACCAAATATTTAAGTGGTATTTTCACCATGGTGGTAATATGTCAAAAAATTATTTTTATAATTTCCTGATGAGTTGAAAAAGCGTTTCGGAACTTTTTGATATACTCCATACATGGGTATGGAATTCAATTAAATAGATATCTTGCGTTTATCGGGTTATTATAAGTATATCAATAAAAAAGTAGGTTGTGTTTTAGATAATTAATCTGTCAAGAACACTATCGTTCCAATTCCATCACTTTTTTCCAACAACCGATCAATACGACTATTCAGAGAAGGTCAACTAAGAAAATAAACCGACAATTTCTTTCTTGTTGCTAAGTCTATTCAATGTTTATCTTTCAACGTAGCAGACGAGACTATAGACCAAGTTCCGACGTCCTTACAGACTGAGATAAGTCTCCCGTCAATGTCCATACCCTTCCGGATTTACGCGTTTTGTAAATCAAATAAGATCATCTACATACTTGTGAGGACTTGGTAATTTGGGACCCAAGTGAAAGCTAGCAAGTTGGCTAACATAATTTATTGCTTCCCTATGAACTAAACTTTTACAGATCTCCATGACGTAAACATATTTACATCAGTGTATTTTACTATTATAACTGAAAGAAATGAAAGCGGAAAAAAACAAACACAAAAACAACACCAGCAGAATTAAAGTTTAACATGTTATGTATGTTATAACAACACCAGAATACACAATCCAATTGTGTATAAAGTTAAGAAAAAAAAACGAAACAATATGGACACATATCGTAGAAGCTCAATACTGTGAAAAGTGGAACATAATTATATTATTATGTCAAATACAGGGTTATATATGTTTTCCCTTTAAGGGAGTAAATAAATAAGCAATAAAACACATAATATTTGTTAGATGTTATTAAAATTAATAATAACCGTAATTAATTGATATCAATGGTAAATAGACCTTCGTGATTGTAAATTAACGCTGATTAATATACTAGTGTGGATTTATGTTACCCACATACATACCTATCCGCAACACACACCTGTGCAACATTGTACACTATTGGTTAACTGTAGCATGATTTTGATTTCAAGCATGAATTAGTGCATTGATTGGAAGCAAGATACAAAACAAACTGAGGCTTTGTCCCTCAATGATAAGTTACTGGCGTGTGCTAAGAGCATTCACGAAGCTTCGCCGACTAATATTCCTATCGTACAAAGAAATTAAACATTTGGTTAGTGCATTTATTACTACTAAAATAATTATAATTGACATATGCTTCGTACGTTGCAAATATGCGCATATTTGCAAATAATTATATAAATAAATAGGTTGAATGTGTTATTTTTATAATGTCAAAGTGAAGAATTGTGTTATCTGTTGAAAATTTTTAAGTTCAATAGATGAGCATGCTCCCTCGGACTCATTCAATGAATTTGTAAAATTGTTAATAAAGTTTCATCTAGATATCCCCTTCCATTACTTAATAATAATTATTAAGGTAAAAAACGTTAGCAGGTTTCACAGCATTATTACGTATTATTTTTAATAATAGTTTGAGTTAGTTGTAGTACCTACTGCCAAATAACCGGGAGTCTATTATACTTGTAATAATTATTTCATCAGTACATTATATTAATAAAGTGTTATAATCAGATTAACTTCTACAAAGTTTGATTGTTTGGCTAAATTAGTTTTTAGCATTAAAACTACATTCAATAATTTTACTTATTGTCTCATTTTATGGGATGACTGGAGACTATTGAGGAATTATTTGAAAAATTTTATTTCACGTATGAAATTTTGATTCATCTGTACTACTATAGTATAAAGCTGAAGAGATCTGTAATTAATACGTATTTTATTTGATCTTATTTAACCATGCGTCTCTCGTACTGTACGAATGATTGAGACCAAAGTCCTAGGAGTCCTTTGGTCTCAATCCAGTCGAAAGTGTCACTATGGCACTGTCCGTCTGTCATCGTATTATTCTATGCCATGACTAAGGCATAATATTTAATGTTTGGTACGTTGAACTTCCTCGAATGAATCTTGGGAGAATATATCATCGCCATAATTTTAGAACCCATTTTTCAGAGTCGACGTTTCATTTCATTTTGTTTGTTACCGTTAAATTATATCTGATTTTTAATTTGAAGTTTATTCAAAACAATGTTCTTGTTTAAATTTTTATTTGTTCAATAAATATAAATCAATCAGTCAGTAAATAAAACAAAAATCAATTTGTGTTTGTAAAGATTAATATTTACATATGGGTAAACATTAATGAATACCATTAACTATAGCCCGCTGAGGCACACTGCTCAGGTGTACAAAACAATTCTGTAATCTAGATCATAGCCATAATCCTCTAGGGTCTTGTCGAAGGCTATAAATATGGAAATTCAATTTGCAAGACTAATGACTACATGTGAAACTAGAGAACAACTTCTAATATGTAATCAATTGAATTTGTATTTCAAAAATTATACTAATTAATGAGCTTTTGGTGTTATTATCTATATATCATTGTACATTTTGTGTATTACAAATACAGTCAAGAAAGTATACGGTTCATTTCAAGAAATTGTACTGTTCTTATATAATTTTGCTCTGAGAAAAAATTGCTTCTTACGACTGTCTTAGTTATAGTCTATTTAGTCCCAAAGGGAATACAAGCTTTGACGAAGCTAGAGCAATCGTAAGTAAACAAATGATTTATTTAGAAAAAAATATGCATTACGAGCCTATTTTTTCATGTAATATTTATATTTTTATTTTCATATCATTAAGAAAGTTCAATAGTACGCGGTCGAATTTTGAATGGCTGTTCTATATTTAAATCTGTTCTAGATTTAACGGTCCTTTACCGTTTCTGAGTTTCAAGAGACTCTCAAAACCAAACTGAAGATCCAGTAGTTTAGGATCATTAAGAAATGCAGAAAAACTTAAAAAATTTTTGGAGAGCTTTATCATATTGCTTCCGTAGCAAAATATGGTTTTAATAACCTTATAGATTTTGTTATAATGGTTATGTATGTATGATATTATTATAATGGTAATGGTAATTCATATGATTATAACAATAAATTTTATTCGAATCATAACGATTTACGCTTGATTATTTTGTTACTTCAATATTACAAAAGCTGTTACATAAAAGACCTATTTTTGAATTTGGAAACATGTTTTTCTTAAACATTGATTAGTGCAGCGTATTAGAAACGTATTAAGATATTTTTTTCAAATGAGTTGGTAAATTATATCAATTTGTATACGGTAGAGCAAAACGTAGACTGTAGAGCACCATTAGCTGCAGACATTCACAGACGACAGTAATTATAATATTTAACTGTCTCAAGGGTGTAGGCAATTACCAAGAAGATATGAAAATAATAAAGTTTAATTGTGTTGAACCCAGTTAATATTTCTATTGAAGATGAAAGAACGCTTTAATTCGTTGATATTGAATTTAAGTTGCAATGGTGATTGTAGTTTTAATGGGGGTTGAAATAAAATATGAACATTTTTGCATGTTTTAAATAATAACATGGAAAAGTTTGCACAAAAAATAGATATATATTATCTTAATAGATATAGAGGTTCAAAGGTCAATTTTAAATTACAATTACAAATCAACAATGAGCGATTAATTATTAATGAAATATGCTTTTGTTAAAGATATAACAAGATGCTATTTAATATCCTGCTAAACATTAAACCCTATTTGAATCCGTTTTAACAAAGTATTTACTATGAAAAAAGAAATTTGATTGAAAATTCCTTTCCCGAATTCTTAAAATTGGACCCTGAGAATTAATCTTGAAAGTCGGACACAAAAGATGTAAGAATTTTTCTAATCTTGCAATGCGGAACACGTTTAAAACATTATGAATAAATTATTTTCGTTTCCTCCACCTTTAATAAATTATTCAGATGTAACAATTGTAATAACGGAGCTTAATATTAAAGGTGACACTCATTTCGTTTCCACAATTCGTCATCTAATTGCTTTTCTGGTTCGAACTCAAATATACGCAGCAACAATTTCTTTATCTATACCTACCTATATATATATATATATATATATATATATATATATATATATATATATTATAAATACCAATTTCTTTTAGTCACAACTTCACGTGTTAAATCCCGTTGTGTTTTTTTTATTTTTTTATTTTTTATTTTATCTTAACGCGTTTCACAGTTCATATGATGACAGGACGGAGGACAGGTTTGCCGTGTCAATTATTCCCTCAGAAAAAAAGTTCTCTCAATATCATATTCTAAAAGTAGAACTATGGTACATTCTTACAGTTAAATGAGTTAAATAATTACATAAAAACCCTGGATCCATTAGCATAATTAATGAATTATAGAATATGTGTAATAAAATTCCACATAACCAACTCAAATTAAAACGTGATTAACTACATTATGAAGCAAGTTATTCACATATTACTCGCAAAATGGAAACTATGTTTGCGAAGTTTTTATGAACTGCAAAGACTTGCATTAGGGTGTAAAAGCTTTCTACTACGCCGGGAAATAACTTTGTGCATTCGGTACTCGCGTGAAAAACCTGCAGATGCGTTCTCCTCATTATGAAGTTTTGTATCTAACTAGCCTGTTGACTAGGATAATTAATTTTATCGTTTTTGATGTTGTAAAGATTTTGGACGTACATGTATTGTTTGGATGTATTACATTTTACGATAAATAAATTAAGAATAACATAATATTATTCATTGTGATCAAATTAATTGTTTATATGTTAATTAAGTAGTAAAATAGCAAACTACTAAGTAACCGTAAAGCAACCGTAAATTGAAATAGGTTCCTACTACCACAGTTCTACTATAATTATATGTAATATACTGTGTCAAACCATTTAAAAAAGACATTAAACGTTTAAATTGCCTTCAAGTTATCACAACTATACCAATTTAAATGGGATCACACAACATGCACCAGCTTCAAATAAGAAAAAAAAAGTAAAATATACATATAATAACTCCTCCTTTTTTGGAGTCGGTTGAAAATGTCGATTCAATTATTTCATTATTTTCTTACTTTCTCTAGATAAACGAAACGACCTTAGTATAGTTGTTTTAAAATTCATAAATTATTATGCTAAGCGTCACATCTACTCCTTTTATTGATCTATAGTAATATATAAGCGGATGTTATCCAATCTCCTCTTATCATTTTATAAAACCGGGAGTACTTTCTGAAATTCAATTCGATAAGGTCCTTCGTCAATGTCTTCGTTTTTCACATAATACGCTTGACGGCGAATATGATTAAGTAAAAGCATACCAAATATCCCTTACATTCTATGGGATAAATTCAATAACCTTCATGGTTTCGATAAGCTGGTTACAAAATAATAAATTTATTCGTAAGAGGCGGATATATTTTCCGCTAGTTTTGAGTTAAGAGCATTGCATTCTAAAGGTGCGATAAATATGCCGAATAATGTAGATAATAACACGTATTACTATTAAAATCAATACACGTTATGTCTTTTTTCAATATGCAATATATATTTAAAATCTAAATAAAAAAAAGAATTTTGTAGGTACATTCGGGTGACAATCCTAGTTAAAGGTTCTACGAATACTAAGTTAAACCTTTCTCGACCATGGACCAGGAGCTAATGAACCCTCCAAATAACGGTGTGCCTGTAAGGCTTAAAATTCTTATAATTATGAGACTAAGCATGCTAAATAGTAAGTATAGAAGCCATTACCTGGCACACATTTAGCCCTGCACGTAATAAATCCGTATACAAAATGAGAAAGTGTAAATAAATCCTAAAAAAAAAACTTTTTGTTTATTCTGTTACTCGGAAAGACTCATCCTATACGGGTCTAACTTTGAGCATATTTTAACCCCCTGCGTATATATTTTATTACGGTTAAGCCTAATCTTTTAAATAGCACCTTAAAATATAACTAATATCACAGAACAGTTTATTTTACACAACTTCTTCTAGCGTATATAAACAGGTTACAATTCTAGTACCCTAACTCTTTAGTATATTTATTTAATGTAACACGAACGAAAAAACATGTCATAATAATAATAACTACACATAAATGAATAAAAAAAATGTAATTTACTAATGGCACGACTGTTGTATAAAATAACATAGTTTTCATGATGAAAGTAACAATAGCCTGTCGATATGCGCTTAACGGGATGCACAAGCAAGCGTGATTGTAAGCGGCAAACCACGACTACACCCATAGATAGTCACGTCGGTAAATTGGAATTTGGAGCAAGATAGGGTCAGGAAGGATCGAGGTTTTCAATCACTGTGAAATATGTTATTTCACAACGCCCATCTAGTCTTTAACACACCTTTCGCCAATTGAAATATAGCTTTTATTGGATAATACATAGCTCTATTTAATTTTAAATGCAAACAAAAAACGAGTTTCATATAAATTTTATAGCTTATCGGAAATGTGGTTTGACAGTAATATCATTTACCAACATGGAACACATCACACGGCACTTGTCGCCTGGTTTGTGAAATAAATGACTGAAAACTCATTTACGCAATGAAAAGCTCTTATTTATTCATAACTGATTCAGTAAATTAATTTTGTGTAATATTATGTTTTATTAGCTATTTGAGTGACACTGTTTCGGCTTCGCATAAGACGGGTCTTATTAAATAATTCGATCCATTTCGTTTTGTCTACCGTAGCATTGTGTTGCGAAAATAATTAATTAAATTTATAATAAATGTAATTTTATAGCATGTCAGTTATATCTTCAGACAACGAAAATTGCATCAATATGCATTTGCATTATTCATTAATGTTTGTACTACGTTATTTCCGTTTTGGTGTTGCCTGTTTATACACGTAGCTATTTACAGGTCCTATTGTTGAAGCGACGTAATCTAAGGATCCGAACAATTATGTTGAGATTTGGACATTTATGGATTAACCACATATTAAAACTAGTTTGTCATTTTTGTACGTAAATGCCTAAGCCATAGATAATATAATACTATACTAGTATCCATACCAATAGTCATAGTATAAAATGTTCCAATCTATTGGGAGGCACCTCCCTCGACTCACTGCACGCAATTATGGTGCAACGCTGTTACGTTCGTTTCGCACAAACGTCGGAATATGAAATTGAAAATCATACTAGGAATTGGCACGTATAAAATGTGCCAAATGCATCCTTTCTGTAACATTTCTACGTCAGTCGTTTTATTTTAATCAATTTATTTACATAGTCATTTTAGGAACTTTTCAAAAAAAGGAAACCTGAACGTGGTAAAAGAAGGCTTAGTGAAGGCTTAGTATGGATTATAAAAAAGCTACTAAATTAAATTTGGTATTAAAATATTAAAATTGAATTAATAAAATTTCAGGTTAGGGATTTCTGGCCGCCTCAATGTTGTATTGTAATTGTTTTTTAATTTAATAAAAATTCAAGTTAAAGAAGATGGACTCGAGTAAGAATGTGACGGCAGTTTTGTATCAGATACTCAAGATTATATTAATTTCATAAAAATGTATTTTGTATTTTATTTTAGAATATGTTACATCATTAAATCTTTCCTTGTAACTATACTAATTTCCAAGTTCTTCGCTATATTGGACGTCGGTATTTTAATGTACTAACAACATCTAACAATGTTGGGTGCCACCTAATTATAAACCCGTACGGTAAACAACTACAAAGTTGTAACCATAATTTCCTAATACTCTCTTACCTCAAGATATCGGTCAACTAGACTTGTCTTAGCTTAATTATGATGTCTTTGATTACTTGAATATATATGTAATTTTTATGTAAAATGCCCTGTGAATTCTATGAATCAATAATCTGAATTGGTCGGTTTTATTAATTTTTTCTTTAAAAACACTTGATGTAAATCAACAATTATACATTTACTCTGCATTTTTTATATTCTTGTGTGTAGATTTCTAAATAGTTGTATAAAAACACGACAGTGTAAAAAAGCTAACGACGAGGAGCCTTTAATTTCTAAATGAAGGACCAATCTTTTACTTTCACGAAGTGAAATATCGCCCTTAAATCATATCGTACAACAAACTTTAAAATGGCGCTACTATTTGTAAATACAAACGAAAATAGCTGCACAGACTTTGTGCAATCTAATTAGAACACCCGAACTAAACAGTTACAATATTTTATTGTTGTAATTACAATGAATTTACTTTAAGCTTCCACAATGATGAATGTGAAACTGCATCTAAATATAAGTCTCATTATATGACACAAACAACGAAAATAGTGTTTGCTAGAAAATTTAATGATTAAGAACAAATAACGTAACCAACTAATATTACAATTCATAGACCTTTCACTTAGCATCTTATAGTATCAAATTATAATATAACTGTTTTATATGAGATGATACAATTATTAATATTTTTATTGTGAACGACTTTAGAGAACAGACCAATTTATTATAAATGTAAGAGAGGCGGTCATTTTGCATCCTAATAAGGAAGAAATCGTATTACCTACATAAATAATGTTTTGAATGTTCATAACCTTCCAAATATCTTCGTTAGTCTTAAATGTGTAAATTTTCTGAAAAATTACAATTAAAAAGCATAATTTTAAGAAGAAATTTCCACAATGTAAAATGAGGCTACAATGCTATCAGCTGAGTGGAGACTGCAGTTCCGGAGCGCACTCACATAAACGAGAACTTTAAACTGTGCCTGTGTTTAATACGTATCTTTGCTGAACGTTTAAAAATTTATAGAAAACATTTCTAAACGAGCATTATTTACCAACAATGTTGAACGACCTACATTCTTATAATAAATAAAACCTATCATTAAATCATTATCTAGTTATAAAAAGAAAAATTAATGGCCAATCGAAATCTCGAGAACGGGTCGCCCAATTTGGCAATTTTTTACCTATTTGAATACCACGGATGAAGTCGGGATGGATCGCTAGTGTAAAATAAATAGTATTATGGTATCTGTTGTAAAAGGATGCCGTTTTGTCCTTTATTAGAACCCTAAAAGTATAAAGATATTTGGAAATAAAGACGAATAAAGAATTACTGTGATTTTGTTTTCTTTGTTTCCTTCTTCTATTTTTGGTTCTTAAAATCTTTATGACTCACTAAAACTTGAAGGACCAGATTTATAGGAGTAAAATAATGCATCATCCGGCTTAAACTTTAAAGTTAACCAACGTTTACACTTGATTTTTGCTCACACATCCTTGTTTTATTAAGGTAATAATAATGTGAATATTATTTGAATATTTTTATTTAATTTTTAGTTTAATTTAGAGAAACTGATCACAGTATATGAACTTAGCACACCCACCATAAAATATATTAATATTGATAGACGAACATTATGATCGCCTACACGTTAATATTAGCAAAAACGTGAAATATATAGACTGCCCCATGATCGCATTCCCACTAATAATATAATTGAGTAAGTAAGTCTGTCTCTTCTTCGAGCCTAATTTTGGTATAGAGATAATTTAAAACCTATGAAAGAACATAAAAAGACACTGGAACTTTGCTATAATGTTAACGTTGACTTAAATAGTTTCACCATTTAAAACCTCTAATATAGTGAATGTTATGAGGTTCAATCTCAACCACAATTACCGTTTATCGATGCTTGCCTTTTCTTCTTCCATTCCAATAAATAATGCCGATTCTTAATTACAAAATACTACGCCAAGATGAGATGGGCCTTTACTTTGCTCTGATAATTAACAAACGTCCTCTCTTCTCACTAATCGTTCACAATTTGTAATTGAAATTCCATTCATCAAAACCTTTAAAGCGTGAAGGCATTTTATCTCCCAATTTAAATAGAATTTTAGAGGGAAATACGGTCGAAAAATCTTTTTACCGACCGTCAATAGAGATTTCCGCACCTATCGGACACATGTCGCGTGTCCGTGTGCCGTACGCAGATACTTTTGCAAACCAATTTAAATATCCTATACTATTTCAAAGTTATGCAGGAGCAATTCCAATTATTTTTTTTGTTTTTGAAAATTTATAAAAACAGTATTGCTATGTAACGTAATTTATAATACGCGCTTGTGTTGTATTAAGCAAAATATGCAATGGATTTGCGTGACATTTAGCACGCTGATAGTTTATAATCTGGACTAACACGAAGGATAGTTATAACCTAGTTCTATCCGTGAGACGCTTTAATGGCAAAGGCCGGCAAGTTATCGTACATTAATTATTTTATGGAAATATCCCCAACTTTCCAGGATAAATTTTTTTTTCAGATAAATTTATTATACATTTAACCTTAACTTCATTACACAAATCTAGACTAGCCGTCTCGAGTATACGCTAATTGAGAATGTGTGTGTGTTGACAATACTAATGTTCAAGATAAACAGAGATATTTACGTATCTTGTAAGACCATACTTAGTTACTAAACTGTATATTATATTTGAAATAATTATCGAGACGGCCACAATAAATTACATCATAATACCGATGAATTTTAGGATACGTAGTGCGTACTTACGCTTGATATTTTCTTTTGAAAATTTTCAAAACAGAATACGCTTCCACTTTAAATTCAAGAGTCAGCTGCATTTTTGACACCGTATATACATAAACATATTATTTAAATCATAATAAATGGATAAAGGCCGATATAGCAGCCAGACGGGTAAGCACGGATCGCACTAAATCACAGTTAAAAGGCTTCATTGTGGTCCTCACTGACAAAGGATTCGTACGTCGTAATGGAATGTACGTTCAGAATTAAACAGGGCAGTTTCCCGTGGGATTACTCTGCCCACATGTCACTACCTTTAGAATTGAATCTTTCTCGAAAAGGTTAAGGGTAATGTGATGGAAACTGAGCTCTAAAAAATTACGTGAGATGCTTTTTGCATACAACGCTAATGGGAATGCATTTTCTTTAGATAAAATGTCAGTGTAAGATTTTAAATATAAAAGTGATTTAATGGCATGTTGATTAGCTACATAAAAATATATCTCTCTCTCGTTTATATTAGAATTTTTAAAACTATGATGGTTTATCCTACTAATATTATAAATGCGAAATTTTGTAAAGATGTGTGTGTGTTTGATACTCTTTCACGCAAAAACTACTGAACCGATTGCAATGAAATTTGGTACGTAGACAGCTGGACAACTGGAATAACATA
>NC_052106.1:4651442-4701325 GCF_012273895.1 Zerene cesonia | reverse complement strand
GGATACGGACTTGCGCGGGTGAAACCGCGGGGCGCAGCTAGTATTGTACGAAGGGTTGTGTTTCTTCAAATGTTTTACCTCGTCGTTAACAAATAAAAACGAAGTCGTTTGAAATGAGAAATCTGTGCAACAATTTATTTTATATTTTATACGTTATGATTAATGGCTTCCTTTGAAATGTTATCGCAATTTTTACGATTTTTTGCACTGGTGAGATAAAATCGTAAATGAAAAAGCGCCATACAATAATTCGTATTCGTGTAGGTACATCGGACACTCGGAATTGTTGGAATGTTGGAAGGCAAATGCAAAGTTCGTTAGTCCATTTTACAGGAAGATAGCACGTGTTGAAAGTGTTTTTAGGCAACATTTTTTCAACAAAAATATATCTTTTGTTTATCGAATGAACATTTTTAACATACTTCACCAAAACGTTTTGAAATCAATCATAGAATCCTCTAGACTTCTCTTCACTGTAAACTTTAGTCAGTTTTATTATAAATTTGGATATATTTTCTTTAAAATAGACCATCACTAAATAAGAAAGATTGCTCCCAAAGTCTCTCATTATGTTACGTGAAATGTAGATGATACGCTCAAAGGCAGAAAAGGGAAAAAATTGCTCACAATGCATCGTAATAAAGGCCTATCCATTGTGTTATGGTAAACCAAGAACGTGTTAAGACTTTTCTTCATAGCCAGAACACGTCGAAGTCGAATAGCATGTCAGCCACGACACGAATTTCGCTATGTGGTCTTTCTGTGCCATATATATTGAAATAACGCGCAATGAACTATTATTTTTCTGAATAGGCGTTCCAAAATTTTTATCGTAAAATAGATACATCAATAAACATACTTATTCAATAAAAACACTGAACAATACGTTGTTCCATATTAGTAAAGACGACATCGAAGTTATCGTATGAAAACACTACATTGATGTGTGATCGAGTACTAATCACAAGGCGGGAAAACAGGTATTGGTGAAGAACATTCTTTTTCATAGATAAAATCACTCGTAAAAGAATTGTACCGTGAATCGAATTGAAATAAATCATTATTATCATGTCTTAGATAAGATAACCCACCCATATGAACAATAGATAATACACCATTTATATAAGGTTCGTATTATTAGCAAAATTTAAATCTCTTTGATGTTCTAAATCTCATTGCAAGAACTTTTCAAAATAAAAATAAATTGTGGTTTTTGTTCGGGATATGCCAAAATAGAATACTGCTTATTTCGTCATCTATAGACAACTTCATATTACAAAATCTTTAGAGTTAAACTTTTCACAAGCAAATAATAATAGGCAATGTTAAAAATGGATTTAATAATAACTGAGAAGTCATAACAATTAATTTAAATACATCCTCCTTTATATTAGATAGCTAACTGTTTTGTGTACTCGTCTTTGCAATATGAATAAATTTATTTTTTACTTTATAGACCACAATATTTTTAGCTACCATTTTGAAATTTACATATAAACCGATACAAGTTTACTATATGTACAAAACATAGGAATAATAGATCCCCCTAATATCACTATATACATAATCCAGCTGGGTGTTTGCGATCGCATCGTTAATTCACTTAACACACTAAAGCGCTGCTTAATTGTGAAGATCGTGATCGAGCTGCTGGAATGACGAGCAAACAGGAAAATTAAACAGATTTTACATTGTTACGCTTCTCAGGGCACATTCATGCGGTCTGATTTTAAGCTTCAATGCACAAAACGCTTTATGGAAAATTTAAATACATCCGGTAAAATAAGCATATATCACGTGTCTTTTTCACATTTGTTTTCTTTGAGGTAATGTAGAATACGCATGATACTTAAACTCTTAACCTCGGATATTCGAAAAAAATCCATTTGAAGAACCACGTTATTCCATGTGACCAATCCGGAGAAAATCGCAGCGTCCACTTTTTTATGGTATAATTATTTTTGTGTGATATGTAGGTATATACTTATTATATATCATTTTCTTTTTCTTCTATGAAATAAGTGTGTGACTGGTGCCTCAACTAGGTAACTGAATAAACTGTGTTTTAGGTCACCAGGTCCCCACTCCTGACTTCATTAGGCTACACTCTCAATACATTGAGAGCAAGGCGTCTTCTTTTGTAGAAAATTATTTTATGATCTTATTAATGATAGTATATTTACGAAAGTCATCGTCCTGTTATCAAACTTTTTTTATAAATAAGACGCTTTACCTATCTTCATACACAAAAAACTTATGATGACTAATAAATTTATTAAAAACATGATATTCTAGTTGAAACTACACAGAACCATGCTTCACCTAGCCTAAAAATCTGTGTTAAACATATCGTTACATGTAAAGTCTTCATGAGTACTGCATAGGACTTTCTCGGCGCTCAGCGCAAATTGCTATGTAACATTTCCTTTGGTCCGAAGAGAAACTTCCAAAATTGGGGAGTTTAGAGCAAAGTTAAAGAATTTCCAGTAAAAGCCCGGGATGCAATTGAAACTTTAAGAATATTAACGAACATACAATAATTAGAGCTTAGTTAATGTGGAAGCGTTTTAATGTATGTGGAGTGGCTCTTTATCTAGCGAAGATATTTAGTATAATATGATTACATAATAAATAAATGTGTAATAAAGAGGTGTTCTCTTTATACCTTATCATGTTTTAATATTTAATAATTTTAGAAAAAGGATTTTTTTGATTCACTTACTCCAATAATAAATTTATAATTTTTCCTAGCTAATATATATGTTTTAGTTAGCAAGGACTATAATCTTTAAAAAGACATATTTTATCATGCATAACCAAGAAGGACTTTGTAGTGTAGGAAATTATCAATAAGAAAAATTACTTATAACATGCTTGATTGGAAAAGATTTAATAAAAAATACTATATAAATTCAGCTGTTATAATTGATAGAATATGGAAAATTGTCAATGGTCCATGCTTTAACAAGTTTCAAGATAATTTATTATTTATTTACGTTTTTACATAATCATTCAAAACCTGTTGGTGTATGGAAGAAATTTTGCATTTTTCTACTGTTAGATGTATCGTAATATAATGAGAGGCAAACGCTATAATAATAAAATTTAATAATATATAACTTATAGATTGCTACAATGTTATCTTATGGAGATATAAAACAATACCTTTTTATAAAAATGTGAAATATTTAGATTTTTTGAATATTTTATTTTCCACCGAAATGCCAAGCTGTATGCTAATATCATGTTAACAGAGTAAATTTAAGTTGAAAAAGTAGAATTCAGTTCCAATATTTGAATTGAATTAGATGCGGCGAGAAATACCTATTGATTTAATTATTCAGGTGTATATATAACGCATTTATTAAGTGAATTTAAAAGAATGCTATATGAGCCTGATTTGCTAGTATTTATTCAACTTTTTGCTTATTCATTTTTTGTTTGAATGATGTGGAATTGGTCAATGTTATATTTATCAATCATTGGCAATCTTATCTATACATTGTGGTCACATTCATATGCTAGCGTAATTAGTTTTAACCAAATAGTTTATCGTTACTCAAATAAGATTAGATAAATATAAGAAAGATACGAATAACTCGTTGAATTTATATTTTATTAATCTATATATCTTTGCTCAGGGAATCCTTCGCTTTCTATGGTATGTTTTTAATACCATGTTAAGAATGTTTAATTACTATAAAAATACTTTAACAGTATTTTTTTATAAAATCAGTATTTGATTTTCGTTGAATTTAATTATTCAATACAAGTAACACGCGTGATCAAAACAAAATTATAAATCAAGAATTCCCATCTTAACCGACTTCAATATTTAATGTCATAATAGGGTAAGAGTTAATTTATATCTCTAATTTGTTGAACCCTTCTCAGTGGTCTGTCTAAAGCTGATTATCAAAGTTAGTTCCTACAAATTAAATTACTAAAGATGTAGCTAAAGTTATTAAAAGCCTTTGACTAAAGGGACCTACACCTCCTCTGATAATGTAATTCCGCTCATTTCATTCAAATTATCACTGCCAAATACTGAATAATAATTTCAATTAAAAACGTGAGCGAGCGTGCGTATTACGTATAAGGTGGAAAACAACTCCAAAACTACTTACATAACATCTATTTAACATAAATTGATTAAGATAGGTACTTGAGCAAGAGCACCACAGATAGCACAGGGAAAGTACAATATTCCTTCAAATTAATAATAAATAATATGCAAGCAATTGTGAAAAAACACATCGTGAACTATTATTAACAGTTATAGTATAGGTAATATAATCTTCAGTCACTAATTCCTAAATTATAAATAAGTATAAAATAACTCAGTATAAATATATTTAATGCTGAGTTATTTATTCACGAAGAACATTATATTTTGTACACATTCATCCACTTGAATGAAAATTGAAAAGAAAATAAAAAGGAATATACATTTTATTGTTCGTAAAAGTCCTTGTGATTAATGACGGTGAAAATAAATAGTCGGACGTAGGATTGTTAGCACAAGTAGGCTTATTTTGGAGATAAAAATAATCCTAGTGGAGCGATCAGACTTAATGCTGTCGTGAGACTTGAAATTATGTTATACTAGCTGCGCCGCGCGGTTTCACCCGCGTAAGTCCGTATCCCGTAGGAATATCGGGATAAAAAGTTGCCTATTTGTGATTCCAGTTGTCTAGCTGTCTACGTACCAAATTTCATTGCAATCAGTTCAGTAGTCTTTGTGGGAAAGAGCAACAAACACACACACATCCTTACAAACTTTCGCATTTATAATATTAGTATGACTAGCGGTCCGTCTCGGCTTCACCCGTGGTATATTTTTTCTCTACGTTAGAACTTTCTTTATGCCTTAACAAAAACGTTGAAAAATTCGCTGAATTTGCTGAGCCGTTCTCCAGTTTAACGATTAACACCCTTTTGTGATTAATTTTAATTTTTATAATTTGATAAAAAACAGTTATAAAAATTACCTAAATATAATAATTATAATTGTGAACCTATTAATAAATTTAAAGTACTTAGGGGACAGTTTTTCGGTGAAAAATGTATACTTTTCTTCTTTCCGTTTACAGACTTTATGTAATGGCATACTATTATGCATATATGATGTAATCTTAGCTCATTGATTAAACTCACAGCTGTAACAGATACGAGATGACATAATCACAATTTAGTTATATGCAACTAATAAACCATAGATATTTTAGATATGTTAGAAGAGGTTAATTTTTTCTGACTAGCTGGTGCCCGCGACTCATTTGCGAGTCTCCGAGACTTACTTCCCGACTTTTCTTCTCGAAGTTCACACACACACACACACACATATTTTATTGCACTCTACGTCTAACTAGCTATTAATACTTATTTATAAACAGCTTATTAACATCTTCATGTAAATATGTAGAATGGATATGGGATGGCTAATATTTAAGGGAGGTCGGTTCCTTCACATAAGAAAGGAAGACAGGTCTTCTCTTAAATTTACTAGGAGAAGATTTTTAACTATTTTCTTTCCATGCTACAACCAATAAAATTTACTTATTTTAAATGAAACATTTTACAATGTGAACGTTATCCTCTTAGCCTTCGTATCTGTAATTTTTTGTAATTGGTTGCAACTTACAACCTGGGCGGATAAAGTATATTACACAAGTATAATTGCAAAATAAACAACTACAATAACAGTGCTATTTTAATTTTAGGAAGGTTACAATGACTGTTCTGTGAGAAAGCACTCTATTTTCACCGCAACCGCATACTGCATATTCATTAAAATTAATCAATTTTGCAAATGGCGTTTACACTAACTTACTTTGCTATAATTTCTAGCTTTTGCTCTATTATGGAGAATATATACTTCGAACTAAGATGTTTTTGACAATTGTAGATATTTTAATCTCTCACAAAGCATCAAAGCTAAATGTTTACACACTAATTATGAAATATAAAAACGTTTATTCAACTATTAGTAACTTTATTGTGTAATAGCGGGCAATCGATCTTAAAATGTATTAAATTATACTACATACACAGAAATTTATCAACCTATAAAAACTCCTTAATACTATTTTTGCATCAACAGATGAGGGTCTTATCGCTGATAACGATTTTTATCAGGCAACTACTCAACAACAAAAAATAGGAAAGAGTAATAAACAGTAGTTACATAAATATGTCTAAAAAGGATGAAATATTTCTTAAATTATCTGTCATTTGAAATAATATGAAATTTTATTGAAATCAACATTAATTTACAATAACAGCTACCTATATCTAATCATATTGGAATGTGTGATAAAATCTTTTAACATGAAACCTATCAAATTGACTAATAAACTAATAAACAAATTAACCATCATTATTTTAGTGGATTTTTTTACTATATTTAAAAAAAATCTTTTTACCATGACTGAAATTGATTTTTACGTTGCCATACAATAATTTAAAATAAATGATGAGCAAGAAATACATTTCGTGTTTTATGTTGCATTAGGGTTCCGCAAGGACGCTTGGTAAATGTATAAATATTGGACCGTTTATAGCGTCATTAAACTAACTTAATGTTCATTACGTTGAAACGTTTTCTTTTAATTCTTTAATGACTTTTTCGCTCATCTTTTTTTTAAACTTAGAATTGTGTCCATGCAGTCTTGTGTTGGTATAATTTTAACGAATTAATTAAGAACTCGAATTCTATAAAGTTTTTCGTTATTTTTGTCTTATTTAAACTTTTAAAGGTTTATAATGACGTAGTAGGTAAATGGAGCTTACAAAATTCATGAATTCTTCTTCGAGTCACCACACCTTGTAACATGCAAGTTTAATTAAAAACACGTACAAATTATTAAATTGAAGTTAAATATGAACAATGCAGCATTAGTAACAATGTACACTCTTATTAAATGTGTACGAATAATTATAATTACTTGAAGAGTTTGTTTGCTTTCAACGCGTTAATCTCATTAACTGCTGTACCGATTTGACAAAAAAATTCTGTATGATATAGTTACTTTATGGAGCAAGTTATATTATAATAAGCTGTACCTAGTCCTTATAACATCATGTACGACGTGGGACACAACTAGTTTATAAATAAAATAAAATGTACTCCTTGCAACAACCAAAATATATACAGAATTTACCTTTGTACTTATCTACGTAACATAATGGTGACCTTATCGATAACACAAAGGACTCCTCAATTGATATATAAGTTTATGGTTATTGGTTTAGTTAAAATGATCTTTTGTTGGATAACTCTTGACCCGAAGCAAAATAAAATTTGGGGAACATGGACGTGATATTTCATAACAAGTTTTTCATTAAGGCTCAAAAATTCCATATTGAAAATTTTGCCACCTTGGTGTTCAATAAATTATGCTTAACACAGTTCTGAATGTAATTTTTGATTTGGTTAAATATTTATAATATACACACCTACTTATTGGGATCTACAAAATACGCAATATGTATTAATATATTATATCCAACCTATTTTAAGGACATCTTTTAAACCCGCAGTGATGTGATGATGTACGCCAGTTATTTTTCTTCTACCTGTATTTTTTTTGCGGCACATTAGCTCTTAATTGTCATTAAACGTTATACCGTCAGCAATTTTATTGTAGTTATTTTTAAATTCCATAATAACCCTAAGACACTTTCGAGGAGATGATAAAAAATCTAGATAGGAAATTAATTGTACAAAAATTATATTTGCCCAAATGCAAAATTGACGAATTTAAACGTTCGTTAGGCTGACAATTTGTTCAAGCTGAAAGTGGAACGTGATTCCAATTAGTTGAGTTATAACGTTGAGTGATGTGGCTGACTTTCATTTACGGCCAAATTTGCAATTAAAATGACAAAGCATCATTATAGTAAGGAGCTATGTAAAAAAAATAACATTAGGTATCAATGTTATCTATTGGATTTTGAAAAAAAAAAACACCCTTAAATCATAAAGTCCCAAAACAACGCTAATCTTAATTACAAACGCGTGAAATGTTTTCTTAATTTCGTATTATGATTATACCTACATGGACCGATTTAAAGTACTCCCATAAAAATTCGAAAGGCAATATCAGAACATTATATCCTCTTATGCGCGACGGCTATTGTTTTCTTGAAATACCATTCCAGTATGCCAAATCACAATACACTGATATCGATATATAGCATTTTGCAGATAAACACACTTTCCTTTTAATAAACTTAAACATGTATCACACTCACAACACCAACTTGACTCGAGTCACTTGAATACAAACACTACAAAAATGTCGAAGATACGAATTTCAGTGCTTGTGATATTATTTTTATTTTGTAAGTATATTTACAATAAATAAAAATTAGTTTTTCAAATATTTGGGATAATGCAATTTTATTAATTATAGGCCACCCACGATATATTAAAAGCGAAGTATATTCAACAATGTATAATGACGATGAAATTCAAAATAATAATCATGGGTCCAAACAAACTGTACATACGTTAAAAGGCCGTTTTAATGAAGAAGCTCAACGACTCGTCAAATGTGGAAATATAGAAGAAAATACGAAAAATACAACGAAAATAGCTCCGACTTACAAAGAGTCCCAGATAATTCAGTCAATTGATCAAAAAAATGATAAGGGTGTTGATATCGCGGATTTAGAAATGAAAGTGTTAGCTGAAATGTTAAAAGATTTTGAAGACCACCCCTTACGACTTGAGGGTGAACCCGAAAAAATTGTTTACAACAATACAGATTCACATCCAAACGATTACGTAGTGGATAAAACTAATAAGCAGTTTGAATTTGAATCTTTATTAATTAAAAACGAAGCTGCAAACATGTTCAGATATACAGATGATGAAGACGATGATGATGATAATGAGGATAGTAATAATACGATATCCAATGTAAAAAATAATACCCGAAGAGTACATCCTTACGATTTAAACCAGGCACAAATTCCACGAAACTATTTAAATCCATTTGAAAACCCACCACAGCGATCTCAGATCCAATCGCCTGTCACGAATGTGGATTTAAATCGTAAGGTTGTGAAAGCAAATAACCCAAATAATCTAAATAATCCAAATACTCTAAATAATCTCAATAATTTAAATTACAATTACAATCCCAAACCAATATTAAGCGACGTGAACAAGGAAATATCCCCATTAAATGTTGCTCGTGAAACAACAACAATTTCTAATGATATAGCAAGTGAGTACAAAAGTAATACATTAAAGCAAGACATAGGTGATATGGATATAGATTTATTCAGCCATTTAAATCACAAATTTTCATCTGAGGAGTTAAGAAATATCACAGGTGATCCAACTAAAGGTTTTGGTATTTCAGACATGGTCAGGTCGAATTTGATGCTAATCGATCACCCCCGAGTTTGTTATGCTTGTAGTAGCACAGTTAGCCCTTCATGCTGGTCTCCGGATAGAAGAACTCCAACAAAGTATTGCCGACAGGACCATAACGCATGTTTGACGAAAGTCTACCGACATAAAGGTAATTTAAATAATTCGGAACTTGCAAATATAGAAAACTGTAATATGACATTGACAAATATATAATTTCAGGTATATCTTTTATTATTCGAGACTGTGGTAACGCCTGCTTGAACAACAATTTAGCTGAATACGGCATTCGATACAAATCTTGTACAATTTGCCACTCCGATTTATGCAACGGTGCTTACTCTGTACAAATTTACGCACGGAATATTATAGTTGTGCTTATAATATCATTGTTTTTCAAAATCACTATTATATAAGTTTTGCATGAATAATGAATATTTGATGAATAAATATCGGATATAACCTAGTATTTCATTACTAAGTAAATCCTTTTATTTAATTTCTTCCCCATTTAAACTTATTACATTGATGTAATTAAGTAGCTCTATGGCAATATACTATCTATTTTATAGTGGTCGGTTTTCTATACCTTACATACAAAGACTTATTATTTTTTTTAATGTCATAGCGGGCAACTGAGCTGGTGGTTCGCCTGATGGTAAGCGATCACCACCGCCCATGAACATTCGCAAAGGTAGTGCCTCTACGAATGTGCTGCTCGCTTTTATGTGGTAAGGGAAAAGGAAGGATTGAAGACTGGAAAGAAGGAATGGACTGGGACAGGTGAGGAAAAGGAATTGGGCCTCTGCTTCTTTAACGTGTTTAATAATCTATTATCTAGATCATCGAAAACCCATGGATATACAAATATTTAACTAGCTGTGTCCCGTAGTTTCACCCACGCCGTACATAATTTTATATAGCCTTGTTAAAAATGGATTCCTAATGTTCAAGAGAAAATAAATATTACACGTCGAACGATAGCACCTGAGATTAGCGCGGACAAACAAACATTTTGCAGTTCTTTATTATTAAGAATTAATAAATTCATCTGCTTTTAAATATGCTATTTTTAAGCTAACTATGATGCAGATGACTAGCAATAAAATGAATATTTTAATAAGCGGATCGTAAAACAATCATTGGCTAATGGGTGAATAATTAATTAATAATTAAATTTTCTTAGTCCTCTACAAGTCTACAGACTAAATGTAGTATTTATTATTGAAAAATATTTAAAAGGGAATATGACAATTTTAATGTGATATATTCATGATCATGCAACATTTATTCAAGAAGTACACCAGAAAAATGGACCCGTATGAAGGTAAAAATGATTTTAGAAAAATAAATAATTTACTCTTTATTAATAGCCATAGCTTGTTAACAAACACATTACGTCTAGTTGTCTCGTGATATGTTGATGCTTGGCACAAAGAACCGGAACCGAATAGAAAATACCTAGCTTTTCTAACTATAGAAATAGAAGTGTTGCATATAAACACTTTTAAGTTCAAGATCAGCATTATTCTTAATCGGTCAAGTGCCAGTCGCACTCGCGACTGAGGGTACTTTACAAATATGCTTTAAAAAATGGTCACCCATTTCATTTATGACTGATGATTTTTTTATATGTTGTTATAGCGGCAATAGAAATACATCATGTCTGAAAATTTCAATTGGACAGTTGAAATCATGGTTCATGAGATAGAGCCCGGTAACAGACGGACGACTAGACAGACATACAGCGATACATAAGTATGTATAATATAAATAGAGTTACGCACACATGATATTTCAATATTAATTTTAGAACGACAATTATAAAATAAAATATAATAAATTTTAAAAACCCGACTACCATCTTTTTACTTTTACATTATTAGTGCGAAGCGTGATCTGATTTATTACAGTTTCCTATAAACTCAAATAATACATATATGTAATAAAATCCTCTCACACAAAAATACGAACTCACAATATCACTGAATTTTGAAAATATAGGTTTGGATCAGTGTTTCCAGTGTGAATAAGGAAAACCATGATTAAGATTTAATTTAAATTTCACGATCTGTTAAAAAAGCCGCGCATATAATATAATAACTATTTTTATCATAAATATTGATTAGGTACGTATAATATATATAATTCTATTTAAATTTTAATAATACTTTAAACCTATGACCGTGCCCATGACATTAAACAGAATGCTTACAAAGGACTTTTTCATAGTTATTTTCACATGATATTAAGACAGCAATGATAATTTTGAAGCAGTTCACCATTATGAGCACTGTCTTTTAATGTTTATCAAAAATTAACTCGCACGCAAGAAGTATCTATGGAGAAAGTTACATCCCCAAATAAGATCGGCATGACCACATGAAATACTACCTACTATGAAACTAATACTGTGAATGCTACTGTGTTTCGTATGCCGAGTCCCTTACTCCCCTAGCCGTAGGCCCGTGTCTTTCTCCAAAGATAATAAGTGATTAATAATACTAATTACATTGGTTTAAAAAATAGCAATATATGAACATTTATCTAATTACATATTGTAATTGATTTATATAATTATTCATGAGTCATGACTATTATTTTCTTCATACATTTATTTTACAAAGAACTTTTCCAATATAATAAAAAATCAAAGACAAAATTTGGAAATTTTTCTCTGTTAAATTAACACGCACACAGCGCGCTATCTCGCAAACATAACTAGCGACGCTCGAGTCTTATCGCTCGTCTTATAGCGCGCTCCAACTGCCTTTTTGAACTAATATCATGAATAAGTAGTTGCATTTTTGTATATATGTTTTTAATGTTTTCACTTAAACAATTCAGAACCATTGTCAAAAATTCTTTCACCGTTGAGAAGCTGTACCTTGACACTGTTCGGTTGTGGTATATACATATTATTATGTAGCTTATGTATAACATACCATAAGCGAAGCTGGTGCGAGCAGATAGTGTTTTATAATGTGAGGAACAGAGCATGTAAATCTTGAGTTTATTATACTGGTACCTTCCTATTTAAAAGATTTTTTTTTTTGAAAGTAACATGCACTGGGGCTCATTCCCGGTTAATCGTTCGGGATCTCCTTCATTTATTTTTTATTATATTGATTATAATTACATCTTTTTTTCTATTCTTTCAAAAAATTTCTCGTTTATGAAGCATTTCAATGAAGCATTTCAATGCTATAGCATTACATCTTTTTTTCTATTCTTTCAAAAAATTTCTCGTTTATGAAGCATTTCAATGCTATAGCAAATTTAGATAATTGTTTAATTTTTAGTTTATTGAAATGCTTCATAAACGAGAAATTTTTTGAAAGAATAGAAAAAAAGATGTAATTATAATCAATATAATAAAAAATAAATGAAGGAGATCCCGAACGATTAACCGGGAATGAGCCTCAGTGCATGTTACTTTCAAAAAAAAAATCTTTTAAATAGGAAGGTACCAGTATAATAAACTAAAAATTAAATTTAACAAAGGCCTTTCCATCGATACAATATTGTTATCATTGAAATAATGTTTCGTATAGATTGTGATGGTTCTTAATCATCTCAATAGATGGCGCGGAATGCCCCTTAGGCACATGAAACCGAAGGAGTGGAAGAAGTTCGATTACTGGCTGGGCGTTGCTGCGGTTGGGCAAGAAACGCGGGTTCGAGTTTCGCACCGTGATCGAATTTTTTCTATTCTTTCAAGAAAATTTCTCATTTATGAAGCATTTCAATAAACTAAAAATTAAACAATTATCTAAATTTTTTATGATGGCAACTCAGTAACCTACGATTTATGCTCGCGGCTCGCGCCCACCGCCCTTCACGTTCCATACTTCACAGTCGTACGTAGGTCGTTTGTAGTGCGTCGTGTCGTGTGATTTTAGCGTTAGTTCGGGACGGTTGTCACTGGTTGTAATTTGTACCAAAGTTCAAGAGAAAATTCGCAGATTATTGTTCATTCTTCGAGTATAACAAAAACATAAAAAGTAAGCATTTTATTTATATAATTATTAACAGAACCAATCATAAAATTACAGTTTTCGTGGTTTAGCTAATATTATTTCTTCAGTGACTATACTATAACCTCTAGCGTTACAAAAATTGTAGATATGTCAGAAAATAATAACACGCTTATTTTATTGTTCTTTCTATTATATGCTTTAATAATTACCGATTATTGAATGATATTTCCATAGTAAGGTTATTGCACATGCTTACGTAATAATGTGCTCGTGACTAAGCTTAGTCTAGATTTCCCACTGACATTGATTTCCACGTTATCCTGACCTACTTTGAATGGAAACTTGCTACGATTTAAAATTAGCTTATCTTCTAATACGATTTCATGGTCTCAATGGCACATATCTAACATTGCTCGCTTTCGTCATTGACCTTTGTGTTATGTAATGTTGGTCTAGAAATAATGATTCAAGAACACAATACAGTATAAGATGGTAGGACTTAAATGTGTTATCGTCTTGTTAATTCTTTAATAGTGTCAACAATACTTTAATTTTCTCTACAAATCATTTTTTAAATTGTTTTCCTTATATATAGTAATATATTACTTTCTTTTCCAGCAGAACAATGGGTGTACCTGCTGGTAATGCTGAAAATGGAAAGAAAATCTTTGTACAAAGATGTGCACAATGCCACACTGTAAGTTCATATTATATATCATTCAATAATTTTTATCTTGGGCAGACATGATTGTTATTTGATGTATAATATAATATCTATTCAGTGACACAAGGATTTACCAATTCTTGCAAACTATTCATTTTATAGCATAGTATAAATTATTACATCATACCTCTGCATTAAATGAGGAAAACTGAAACCTTCTCCATACATTGGAGTGGAAAAAATAATCCCTGCACTCTTTTTGTTAACTGGCAAAATCACTTTTTAATAGGTTGAAGCTGGCGGCAAACACAAAGTAGGCCCTAACCTTCACGGCTTCTGGGGACGTAAAACTGGTCAAGCTGCTGGATTTTCATACTCAGATGCCAACAAGTCCAAAGGTAGTTTTTAATTCTCTTATTATAAATTTATCGTTTAATTGTTTTATTGAAATCTTTTCGCAACCATTTGGCTTTTTATAATACTATTCTCATTTTATCAATTTCATGCTTAATAACTCAGAGCATGTTTTAATTGCACTTTTTGTTACTACTTGCAAAGATCAAGGTTTTTTTTAGTACCTACAAAAATACACTCTCTAAGCTAATTATTTATGTAATGGCAAATAAAAGTATTCCAATTACTGATAGATATAGACGAGAAGAGTATTGCTAGAACTATGAGAATTTATATTAATGCAATTTTCAGCTCTTGATATATCTTCAGTTTCATATTTTACCAGCATACGGAATGTTACATCATGCATATCAAATGATTTTATCAATCAAATTATGATTCATTTTTTACAAGTCGCTTATAATATGATAAGATTTTATGTACAGTAGTAAATAACATATTAAAGTAAATCAATATAACAATAGAATACATTCTCTGCAAAATGAATTTTTCTACCAAATGATAAAATTTTTATTTGTTGCAAATTTTTGAGTTATACTAAACTTACATTACATTATGAAGATTATTGTTTATTGCAATATATTAACTAGATTTCTTGTAAAATTCAATCATTCTATTGCACAACATAAAAAAAAATGATGAATAGAGGGCTTTTATTGAAGTTATAAAGATTTTATAAGTATTTAATATTTATTATCTATACAGCATATTGATGTAGAACAATGTAATATTACATATTATCATAAAATGATAAAAAAGTAACAATAGTATAATATGTGAGCATACTATATGTTGTCCTTGAAGAGTGTTTTAGGAAAAAGATTAGAAGATTTTCAACCCATATAAATCTAAGTAAACTACATACTGAGGTCATTATCAGCATAGAAAATTTTCTCCATATCAATGACATTATTGGAGAGATTGATGTGCTTAAGCACTTATATAACATATTCAAAACCTTATCTATTTATCATATCTAGGTTATGAAAGGAGATACGATTTTTGCCCTTGACTTTAGCATTGTTATATAAAATTGTTATCAAGTGTTATTAAGCCATTTATCATATTTTTTTAATTTTACAGGCATCACCTGGGGTGAGGACACCCTATTTGAGTACCTGGAGAACCCTAAGAAGTATATCCCCGGAACTAAGATGGTGTTCGCCGGTTTAAAGAAGGCCAATGAACGTGCGGACCTCATTGCATACCTCAAGGAAGCCACTAAGTAACTTTTATGAATCTAGGAAAAAATCATAGAAATAGAATGTTCTGTTGCTATTGGCGCCCTTCTAATTTCTTAGCTAAATCAGTATCCTTATTGTGTAATTATGTATTTATTGTACATTCATATTTCATGTGACACAATAGTATAATAAAAGTTTAGTCGCTGTAATTATAGGTATAGCAACGGATGGGTCTGGTGGACCAGGCCTTATCCAATGGCCCACTATGGAATCTCGTTGACAGTATGTTAGAGTAAAATTGTTTATTACTAAAGTAAATGCAGCTGTCTGGTGATTTTTGATCTATATCACTAGGTGTCATTTGCTGTACCTAATATTACACTGCGACAAATGTGAGTGTGAACTACAAATGTGCGTAAACTATTGTTTGACAGCAATAATTGTGTATGGTAACTATGTTGTGAATGTTTTTGATGTTATTAAATTATTAATAGATATCATTCATAGCATTTTATTTGTACCTAAAGTGGATCTATTTAATAGATACCATGGTTTGTTACCGACTATTAGTTAATATTAAATTTATGATAATTAATAAACAATTACTAAGTTTTGTTTTATTTTTTTTATCCTTTTATTTTGTTTTAACAGTAATATTTTTATGTCATAGTCGGCAATGGAGCCGGTGGGACACCTGATAGTAAGCGCTACCAACGCCCATGAACATTTGGAGAGGCATAAGGTCCATTGCAGACCTTGCGCCTCTACAAATATATTGCCGACTTTAAATTGGGTTAAGAAAAGATTGGGGAGAGGAATAAATGAAAGGACTAAGAAGGGTAAGGAAAAGGTTATGTGCCTCCGGCTCCCCCACTCGCCGAACGAAACCTAGCAGAATGCTATTTCACGCCGTTCTTCTGTGGGGGTGTGGTACTTCCCCGGTGCGAGCTGGTCCAATTCGTGCCGAAGCGCGAAACGACTACCACATACTAATTTATCTCTTTATAGGTATATAAATTGCATAGGGGATCTTTTTCGTGTTTTTATATCACATTATTTGTTATGACATAATTAGGTATAACCATATAAGATACTTAATGGATTGCAACGAGAAACGATTACGCTTTCGCAGAAACAATAGTACAGCTGATAATGAAGTGTAAGCCGACCTAAATCTGAGTAATGAAGAATAATTTATACGATCGTATTGCAAATTATGTTGTATAAAGTATTAGTACCTGGATGACCGAGCTTTGCTCGGTATTTTTTTTTTGTTTTTTTATAAATTGTGTTTTAAAAACTTAATTATTCGCCAAAAAATAGTATTATTATTCGCCAATAGATGTCAGGAAGAGTCATAATAAATTGGGACTACTCAAACGCCTCCTATTTGTTAAAAAAGTAAGTTTAAGTCGATAAAACACGAATATGACATTTTCTAAAAAAGATTCCTAGCTAGATCGATTTATCGCCCCCGAAACCCCCTATATACTAAATTACATGAAAATCGTTGGAGCCGATTCCGAGATTCCAATTATATATATATATATATATATATATACAAGAATTGCTCGAAGATATAAGATAAGATATCATATAGAGATTCGGATTTTCACATTGCATACGGATTCATGTAATATAATACAACGATAAAATATCCGATAGGTATGCATTAGATGAAGTTACTTACCTTATTATGGTGTACCCTACTATAGTTACCTACTCACAGTATATTACTTTTTTCGGACTACGTTCGACGAAGAATATAGAATTTATACGAAATGCAAGGGAGACTGGAATATGCTTTCTGAATCAGTTTTCAAATACGTCGATTTAAAAAATTAAGAAAAATGTTGCTACTGTGGTGATTTTATTTGCAGGTCAATAGAGTATATAGTCATAAAGGGAATTTGTACAGGAAAATACAATTTCAACGTTGCGGTTAGGTCTTTGTATATGATTATTTCATCCAGCCATCACAATTTTTTTTTTTTTTTTTTACATCACAGTCGGCAACGGAGCTGGTGGGTCGCCTGATGGTAAGCGCTACCACCGCCCATGAACATTTGGAGAGGCGTAAGGTCAATAGCAGACGTTTCGCCTCTACAAATGGATTGCCGACTTTAATTGGGAAGGGATTAGGAAAGGATTGATGAGAGGAATAAAGGAAAGGACTAGGAAGGGTAAGGAAAAGGATATGGGCCTCCGGCTCCCCCACTCACCGTACGAAACACAATAGCAAGCTATTATTTCACGCCGGTTTTCTGTGGGGGTGTGGTACTTCCCCGGTGCGAGCTGGCCCAATTTGTGCCGAAGCGTGCTCGACTCCCACAATAAATTAAATTAAACTGTATTGAATAGTCAATAGTGCATTGTTCACAATCGTGGCCAATTTGAGAAAATAATATTGATTGAATATCCCATTATAATAATGATCAGTCAGTCATTTTAAAACTGTTGATAATAATTTATGTTCCTGCTACCTATTATTTGTATTAACCTATTTACTAATCTGTGTTAGACACTAATACCTATGTACTCTACATTATTTTTAATGCTATTATCGGGCCACTGAGCTGGTGGTTCGCCTGATGGTAAGTGATCACCACCGCCCATGAATATTCGCAGAGGTAGTGCCTCTTCGAATTCTTGCGCCGGCGCTGCCTAAAGCGTGACACCTTGTAGCGTGGCTTTAATATCGTCAAGTTGCCGTCTTGAACGATATTCAAGTGTGTAAACAATACAAGAATGTGAATGTGCAAGTTATCGTTTTGTACTAAATCTTTTTTAAATCGTCAAAAAAATCGAATACACAAATATCGCGTTCACACTTCAGTGTATGCACATGACTAAAAGAACTTTATCTGTACGCGCGTGATTATGTGTAGTTGTGTCTTGACTCATTTTTCATAAGCTTGAGTCCAGAACTTAAAAGTCAAAGAGTAGTATAATAATAATATGTTATAAGTCGATGGACTGCGGCTCTACCCAAGCACCGTACGAAACACAATAGTATGCTACTATTTCACGCCGTTTATCTGTGGGGATGTGGTACTTTCTCGGAGCGAGCTGGCCTAATTTCTGCTGAAGCGTGCTCGACTCCCACATATAAAATAATGTATATCTACAATCTATATTATTACTTTATGATTTTAGGCATCGAATGCCGACTAAAATAATGTTACCAGTATTGTTTATTTAAATTGCCCCCAGGCTTGTTGCTATAATGATTATTGATGTTTATTTATTTTACGTAAGAATATTTTAGATAGACAAGAATTACTCTGTTTTATAGGAATTGTCTATACACATATACATACATATTATAAAAAATTTACAGGTCGACCATAATGTAGTAAATGTACCTACTCAAGTAGGGCAACTTGACCACATTGTCTTGAACCCTATAGGAAATTATTGTATTGAAATAGATAAATAAATGTGTGTAGAAAATTAACAACTCACATACAGCACCATTACTAATTGTTATGCTACTATATGTTACCACAACACTTTAAAATTATAGAAAAATTACAGAGTAATGTTATAATAATTGTTCTTTACCTTTTCGATTTTATTACGTGATATAAATATTTATAACATCTATAATTCTCAACTCTAATACTGGCAATATTATTTAGGCCTCAAGAGCACGGCGTCTCAGTTAAATTTTTCGTGGCTCGATCTCAATATTTGACAAGTATATATTATAAAAATGTTAATATGTCATCTGGCATAATTTCAGTTCTGACTTTTGAAATCTGAGTTCTGACGTTACTGTCATCTGAAATGACTTGTGACAGTGATTATTGCTGCAAAATAAGATTTGCAGTTTATTTTTGCTTTCGCAATGAATTTTATGTATGAATAGACAATATATCATGAACATGATCCATGAAACTCGCATGTGTAATGTGAAAAAGTGATATAATTATTCTTAGAATATTTTACCGGAGATTTTATTTAAATGTTTGCGTGAGTGAAAACCAATTCAGCGTGTTTCAAGTTCAATATAAATGCCCACCTGTACTAACTGGTAAGTTTTATGCAAGTTAATTTATATTATTATCCTATAATTCCCGTTGTTTATTGTCCGAGTATCCTTCTTTTCATTTTATTGTCGAATATTTTGTTGCTTACCAGATGATATCAAGAGAATTTCTATTGATAACCAAAACTTAAGTGACGACTGTTCTCGTAAAAATGGCAAAGGCGTACGTGGTATTGAGTTTTCATGAAACTTTGTTGCACCAATCTGATGTTGAACTTTTGACTGGACCACACTGGCTAAATGATACAATTATATCATTTTACTTTGAATATTTAGAGAAGGTAAAGTTCAGTGATTCAAATGATATACTCTTTGTGTCACCAGAAGTAACTCAATGTATAAAAATGGTATCATCAGAAGAAATAAAGATATTTTTGGAACCACTTAATATTGAGACAAAGAAATTTGTGTTCTTTGCTCTGAATGATAACAGTTCACCCGATACAGCTGGGGGATCCCACTGGAGTTTACTGGTTTATTCTAAAGTGGAGAATTGTTTTTTTCATCTGGACTCATCTTCAGGAAGCAATCATAACGTAGCTTGGGATTTTGCAAGTCATTTGATGACTTATTTATCAAGAGCAGGTAGTATATATCAATATGCTTATACTTTATTTCCTTTTGAACTTTTATTAAACATATTGTGTTTGAACTATGAAGCATTTGAAATCAAAAATTAAATCTATAAATTGTAATAAGTACCATTGTTTAAAGAGAGTTACTAGTAAATTATTCTTTTTTTCAGATTTAATTAATTTTGTGGACAAGGAGTGTGTGCAACAAAGTAATGGATATGACTGTGGAATTCATGTTATTTGTAATACTGAGAGATTAGCGGAATTTGCTAGAAGTCATAGAGAAATTAATTCCTGTGATATGATGATGAGAATAAACCCAAGCGCTAAGAGGAAAGAAATACTCACAATAATACAAAATCTTGCTAGTTCCCGATAATTGTGCCTCTCATTTTGTTAACTAGATTGTTTTTCTTTATTAGTATAAATTAATGTTGATTAAATAATGAAATTGTTATTTTATAGTTTTAGTTTAGTTTTATTGATACAATTATTATGTTAGAATCTATTGTATACCTTGTAGATCTGTTCAATACTAATTTCAATTAACTTCGAATTTAAATCAAATATTTGCTGCGCTGCATGGTTTCAACTGCAGACAAAACCAAAGGAAGTATTTCTATAACTCATTTGTGGTTATGATGTGTAAGCAACATTGCTGCCAAGTATCATCAAAATCCATTCAGTGGTTTTCGTATGAAAGAGTAACTAACATCTTATTTATACAAATATTCTCATTTATAAAACTAGAAGGACTCACAATCTTTGCAAAACAATGTTAGATAATTTACATCTTTCCTCATTTTACTTATATAAAATAATGAATACTGTTAATGATAATGATAAAAAAACATTAGCATGTTGATAATAAATAATATATTTCATTCAGATTAGAAATTACATATTGAATATTTTTTAAAAGAGTTATTATGGAAATAGTCTGGGCCGGACTTAGATAAAAAAAGATAAGAATTATAATCATAATTTTATTTGTGACAATAATATGTATAATATTGATTAACAGATCAATAAAAAAACGTAGTGCAAAAGCATGTTAATCTCATTTAATTTATTTATTAAAAATAGAGCTTCAAAATTTTATTTTTATCATTTTAGAATTTATAAATTCCGATTGGCTTGTAATTATTCTTATAAACCTTTGATTATATATGTTTATATTATCAAGTTTATTGTATTTATTAACATACAACATACATAATTAATGAAAAAATACTAAATGTACATTGTTTTGCAGTGTTACTTGATCTTCACTAACACTTTAAAAGCTTGCTTTTCTGATATAAGTTTATAAATGAACTAGCTTAAGACTGTAATACTGGTTTTAAATAAGTTTATTTTGAACTATTCTGAGGTTCTATCCAGCCTCCGAAGGCTTTGTCTAATTCCTCAGCAAAGGCCAGACATAATCTGTCATTGTTATGATTTGCAATTACTTGGATACCAATAGGTAAGCCTTCTCGGCTCAATCCTAATGGAATAGTAGTAGCTGGAAACCCGAGACAATTAATTATAGCGGTGTATGCAAAATTCATTGATCTTAATACTGGTTCGTTATGATACAAAGCTGGGGTGGGATGTGTGGGGAACAAAAATACTCCATCATCACCCAACATGTTCTTAAATATATTTTCCAGCTCTCCCCGAAGTTTAACATATGCTTTATACTTTTCGTCTTCGAATTTTATTCCGCCATAATCAAGGAGCGACGTAAACAAGGCGATTAACGTGTTTTCCGAGCAGCCAATAATGTTTTTGAATATCTCCTTTATAATGGACATCATTCCATAGTCTTTCATGAGGAAGGCGCCGAAAAATTTGGTAGTCTTCATATTTGAGAACCAGATGGGTAATGATTTTCTCAGCAGTGATATTTTCTTCTCTTCAGCCACTATTTTGTGCTTTACGTTTAAATATTCCACTACTTTTAACATGGCTGTTTCAATATCTGGGTCAACAGGGTCTGTGAGTGGCGCATTGTTGTTTATTTGGTAGAAGACCTTTAGTTTCCCAACATCAACAGGTTCATTAAGGTTCAGCTTTTTACTGTTTTCGCCAGATATAATTTCTAATATCGGTTTCATATCAACTGCGTGTCTCGTCATTGGACCAACACCTGTAATAATTTAGATAAAAGGCTTACTAAATATTTATTAAATATGTTATCAAAAAAAGAATTCATAAAACTATTGTAATCTGTGGTACTACGACGCAATAATTATTATATAGTATGAAACATAAAATAAATGTCACTTCTGCTAGTTAAATAGTAGAACGTTCTGTGTTGTTTGCTGATTTCCTGTTGTGATATAACGTAAAAATATCTAACTTTAAATAGTTAAAGTTAAAGCGTGACTTACAGTCATTTAATAAATACGAAATAGTAACAGTTAAGTATGTACCAGTATATATACTTAATTTCAGTTCAATTAAATTAACGGGAGAATCAGCAACATCTAACATCATTTTATGTTAATGCCACTTAAGACTTAATTATAATACCAATATTTGTGTGCTGCTTTTTTATGAAATCTATGTATACTTTTTGGTAACTTACCTAAAAAGGAATTTACATATTCGGTGTTCGGTGTTGGATATTGTCCATGGTTAGAAACTATATTACGTGAAGGCTTATGTCCAAATATTCCATTAAAGAAAGCTGGCATGCGGATTGATCCTCCTATATCCGAACCTGAAGAAAAAAAAAATATTTCGCATGGATTACTTTAAAAATTCCCCACACTTCACTTATGATAGCAATTTAATTTAGAATCAATCAATGTTATCGGTATGAATCTGAAGTAAACTAGAAGAGGGGAGACAAAGAATGTATCCAAGATGAAACCATCATATTTAGGTGATAATCACTTAACTATGTCCTGTTTCTATCTTATTTTAAATCTAACAATTTTTTTATAAACTGCAATGCCACTTAAAAGAAATTATGCTCTTTATACTGTAGGTAGAAAATTTTGCTCAAAGATAACGTTCTGTTATTTTTGAAAAGAAAAAAGAAACAAAATTCAACGATCTGAAAATTCACTTGCCAAACCCGGTATTGAAACCGACAAAAATCTCATGTAGCGTCTGTATTTTTCAGGAAATTTTATTCGGTTTGATGTTCGCTCGATGTTGAGGTATGTTCATAATAAAAAGCTAAGTATATATTTTAATTCGAAGAACATGCTTCGTATAAATGGTTGTGTCTGATATAAATAATTAATTGACATAAACGAATTTATGTCCTTAGCCTTGATTTGTATGTTATTAAAAATTGTAGGAAAGTAGACAGTATAATAAATAACCAAGGCAAAGTGCGAAATACGTGTTGTGAGAAACAAAATGAATACAGAGATAGTATGAATGCCATACAACAATTCTGTATGTAAGGTTAAACGATTTTAATTTTTCTTAAGCCTTAAACAAAATTACCACTAATTCTCTTCATTTCCATTTCACATACATGATGTTTACAGTAAACTTTAAATACTTATGTCTAAGTGCCCATTAAATAGTTACATTTTTCACATAAATTTATTTAAAAATAAAGCTAAAGCTAACAAAAATCGTATAAAATATAAAAAAACTAAAGATCAAATTATGCTTTTTGTTTTTAACATATGATTTTTTTTCATTCGATGGACTAAATTGAGACTACTAACACTTGTTATGCACTTAATATTTATCGCGAAACGGAACTTATATTAGATAGAAATTACAACACTAAACCGTAGATAATGGTATTTTATCATGCGTATGATTTACTACACAATTAAAATTAATCTATAATTATGTCAGATTTAGCTCACCTATACCAAAAATGCTGCCAGCAGCGCCCTGCATGGCTCCCTCGCCCCCTGAGGAGCCACCGACAATCCTTGTAGTATCGTATGGATTATTCGTTCTCCCATATATATGATTGTGTGTTTCCCACCTAGAATAGTAAAACAGAGATTCTACACAATTCCACCTTCACCAGAATTATTAGTACTTTAAAACTAGAACTATAACTATATGAAACTAGAAGTATATGAAAGGAGAAATAAAACTTACAACCTTAATATATATACTCTATATATGCACAGTAATTTCTATCGTCTGTGCCTACTGGGTGATCAGGTTTTTAAAAACAAGAATTATTATTATGCAAACAGAAAACCCGACTGCTTAAGTACTTTTAGTTTTATTGTGATGGTCTTTTTACGATCTTTCGTTTGATATCCATATTGCCTTATTAACTAACTTATTTTGTTAATATGTATATAGATCAGTGTATTAATTCTGATGATTACAACGAAACTTAACATGCAAAAATTTGCACAGCGGTTGGGACTGTAGGGCGTGCCGAAAAATGAGACAAATATTAAAGTCACATCCATACATACGCTTGAAAAATATGACGTCTAAGGACTATATAAAATGAAGAGATTCATACCTAGTTATCGTTTTTGAATTAACACTCAAATATGCAAAAATATGAAAGTAAACGATAGAATACTTAAACGTTAATTATACAGATTGTCCCGCCGACGGTGTATTATGCTTAATACAGTTTTTAATATGATGATCATATAAAATCGCTTATGCATTTTTTTCTATTAGATAAATTCTTAAAACTTTATATGCATTTTTATACACCCCTAACACGCTACCCGTCCGCTTTTGCCACCCGCGCGCACACTTACGTTTAAGATTGTTTTCATAAGCACAATGCTCACATTAGCGGAGAGGTATATGCCCGCTGAACGAAGCTAGCGATGTAAACGTAGATTAAAAAAATTCACGTAAGAAATTTTGTATGTCGTTTTTTTTTATAAGTGTTTTTCCGTAATCACCGTTAGCAACATGTATAGTGTTTTATGTTAATTGATAAAATCTGTATGGTTTATGATTTTGAATTACATTACAGTGATCTACGTTGATGAAGATTGTAGACTATAAATACTGCATATTATGTATTTATGCGTTCTTATCTTGACCCTGAAAGTATGCCTAATGAATATTAAACGCCATAGTGATCGTGAAGCTAGAAATAAACTCCCATGTGTTTATTATATATTCAAACTATCTTTTACCTATGCCAGCTGCATTTAGCTGATTTTTCCGCATACCCGTTACGTTATCCTGAGTATCGTCGCAAACGACAAGTATGTCCCGGCTCCGCCCTGATATCAAGATTCCTCTTTTATCCCAAGAGAGCAATTGATTCGCGATAAAAAGTATCCTACACCACCAGTCAGGCATCTCATACACTGTCTGTACACCAAATTTCATCAAAATCCGTTCAGTAGTTTCAGCGTGATTGACGGACAAACATCCAACAAACAAACTTTCACATTTATAATATTAGTGTGATTAAAGTAGTTAACTATACTCATATCATGCACTTGAACGTTGCATGCTATGTCGAGATCGATTCGGGGCTTATTTAATCAGCTATAGCTTCATGTTATTAACATATGCAGGTATAAATTCAGGTATCATTGTAAGCTATATCATATATATCATATATATTCCTTACCACATGCACACTTCAGGTACGTTCGAGGTGCCTATTATTATGGCTCCTTTGTTACGTAATAGTTTGATGACTTCGGCGTCCTCTTCGGCTATGAAGTCCCGCCGCGATACAATACCAGCTGTTTGATGGAGACCTGAAAGTTTGATAGCTCAATGAATTTCTAATGTGAAAAGCAAGTAAATAGCTTTTATGTGGATATGCTGGTATGAATTTCGAAGATAATGTTCTATAGGGAAAAGATAAAGGGTTTTTAAAAAATGCAGTCGCTTTGGAGATTTAAGTGTAAGACAGACAGTCAAACACAACAGGTACTGAATAATTTTGTGCAGACCAAATTACCATCACGAATCAGATTTAATTTGCAACACAGAAAGGAATGGAAATACGTTAGTCATCGTAGCATATCGAGTAATAATAAAAAATGTTAGTTATTGCCACGAATACTATGTAAGCGTTTGCCAAAGAATTTGTAAACGCGAGTTCCTTATACGAATCGAACACAAACCAGTAGATACAAGTTACACATCTCGTGCCGTAACTGAATGATTCTTGATCAACTCTAGGTTATTGACATAACACGTTTCTTCAAACCTACTCATTAAAAGCCATCCCAAAATCAATTGTATAACCGTTAGATAAGATTTTGGTCTCCATAACCATATTTTCATATACTTTATATATACTTTCGTCTTTACTTAGTGATTCGTTCGGTATAAAACATTTCTACTTGGATTGGGATGGGATCATAGGATGCATACATTTAAGAATAAAGTATCAGTATATATTTACATATTCTATCTCCTAATATAGTATCTCTATCAAAAATTTTTGAAATCAATTGTCTTGTTTATTTGTTATATAATTAATCGTTATAATGGTTTTATGCATCAGTAACAACAATTAAACAAAGGAAACAGTTAAATTAACTTTTAAAATAGACGCTAATATAACACGTAGATAAATATTTTAACTCAGAAAAAACAAAAGAAGATTAGAATGTTGTTGGAGCTAATACTTTTGAGCTGTTAATCGTATTCTTACCTTTTACACCGATACTGTCTTTGCAAGTAAAGGGGACGCCAAGGAAGGGCTTCTCGCGAAGCAATTCGTCTGCGGATTTAGTTCCGCTTTGTATGAGTGCATCGGCCTCCCTAGCCTCTCTGTAAGCTAACTCAAATCGATTTTCTATGAAACAATTCATAGGTGAGTTAATATCATTTATTCTTTTGACGCATTCTTCCAGTACTTCCACACTTGTAATCTGAAAATATTAAATAAATTGTTAGAGGTATAAGAATAGGTATACTACGGGTTTAATGTATTTATTATAACCGACTTTCCCAAAAGCGAGGAAGGTTCCCAATTAGACTGTATTTTTTGTTGAGATTGTTACCTAGAACTTTAACTGGGGGAATTCTTGTATTTGAAATTTAAATGATACATTAAAATTTGGTCTTGACCTTTTAAAAAGGGTTTATTTTATTATTTTCTATATATGTTTAAGAAATATTTTTTTTTTGGTTTGCACATTTCAATAATATTAAATATAATTTTTCGAAATCTGTAAATGTGTGTCATTTCAGTTATATATTAACTATTACTTTAATTGGGTAACATTCCTAATCAGAGCCACCAAAATTATTCAGTTTCGTCGAATCGTATTTGGTAGCGAACTGGAAGCTTTATATTTTAAACGGGCCGGTTGAGATTAACCAATAGTTGATACATTCCAGTTTCCATATACTTTATTTTTACCGTTGACAATCACGTATAGAATATGGATGATTCCGCTATTTAGGTATAATATGACACACCTACTCTTCAGAAATTTATTTCACTTCACGCTATTACTCATAGATCATACCAGTAGTATCTACTATAATTTTAGTTTTTATTGCTGTTTTACAGCCTTGCAACGGTGAACGATCTAGTAGTAATGTATCTACACGATGCTTTTATTAATCATAGCTCGTATAGCGTATAGCAGCATAAATTGAACTCTACTAGTAGAACCCTGGTGTGTAGTAAAAATTACGTGACATCACCATGACTAAGGGTTTTGCGTGATACTAGAAGGAAATAACAATACACAATATACGTTTTATAATCTGTTATCATTTTAATACTCTATGGAAATTAGGGTTCGAAAACATCGAATTGTTTATTATAAATACCAAAGTAACGGATATTTATGGATATTTGGTTGAACGCCATATTATTATTTTAAGATTATGCTGTTGTATGCATCGTGCAAGTGCTAGCTCAGTCGCTCAGTGGCCAATAACCTGCGTGACTATTGGCTGCTCATTGAACAATGTTTGATGCAAGTGGCAACCATTTAACAATGGATAGACACGGCTCTTATTAACTATTGTTATATCAAGTTTAAAAAGTTTTGTTAGGGTAGAATCCTGCTATCCTATCCCACTAATCCCACTTTCTACTAATATTATAAATGCGAAAGTTTGTAAGGATGTGTGTGTGTGTTTGTTGCTCTTTCACGCAAAGACTACTGAACCGATTGCAATGAAATTTGGTACGTAGACACCTGAATAATTAGAATAACATATAGGCAAGTTTTTATTCCGATGTTCCTTCGGGATACGGCCTTACGCGGGTGAAACCGCGGTGCGCAGCTAGTAATAAATTATAATTTCACTGCATTGTTATAGAACCAAAAAGCAATTAAAACCGGTGTGCAATTGAAATATGTATTCCAAATAGTTTTTTTATTTTATTCTCATGAAACGTATCCTCCAATATAGAAAGAAAATCAGCATGTACGTACGTCATGCAACACATTATTTACATAAACGTATTTTAACTTATAGTGATTGGAAATGGTCGTACTTTGAGATGATTTTATAGGCGACGTGAAGGACGACTTGAAGACGTAAACATAACAAAACTTGTTTATTTCTTTCACCTAGATATCTTGCACGTTATTGTTACTTGAGTTACTCATAAAGCCGCAGTGTAACTATTTGATATTTCATTATTTTATCATGTAAACACTTTTGCCGATATTACCTATAAAATTTATGTTTCTCAATCAAAAGAATTATCATTTTTGATAAATCAATTAAATAATAAAACAACAAAGGTATAAGAATGTTACAAAATTTCTACAAAATTCTTTATAACCGTTATAATTCTGTGAGGAGATAATATATAGATATTAGACATAAATAAACTTAGAAAAGTGATCTCATGGATGAGGCCATTTTGATTTTCCTGTTAAATGCTAATTTACTTTTAAGTCAACAATGAATATACCTTCTCCGTTTTATTATAATTGTGTTGCATTTGATTATATTGTTATCACGTCACTATGACGTAATATACTTAATCGCGATGACAATAACCAAAGAAAGTAAATAAAGAATATACGAGACAATGTTGTTCTTCTTTATGCTATCAAATTATCTAAATTTTCTCTCAGTCATCTAGGTATCAATTAATATCTACCTAATGTTATCAACATATCAAAAGACCTTCATTGATTTTCGTGGCTTCGTCTGATAACATATCTAATTGAATAATATTCAATCGTGTAGGAAGTGTATAAATTTCAAATGAAAGATCTGTTTTCGTTTAATATAGTAAACGATCCCACAATTTAAAAGAAATTTTGTATCACGGAAAAATTATGATCTATTAATTTATTAAAAATTAATTCCAAAATAAAATCGATATGACTTAAGACGTCTACTATTATAATTAATGTATAAATTTACTATAATCTTTTTAAAATATATAATATGGTCATATCTACCTCTTTATTTCTTATTTTTCTGGCCACTTCTACAGCTGGCTCTTTCAGAATGTCACTCTTTATCGGTGGAATTTTCTTGCTATCATTATAATAATACAAGCTGAAGAAAATTCGTGCTATCCTAGCTATAAATCTTCTTAAAACATGCAGCACTTTAAGTTTCAGGGGTGTTTGTTTATCTAGCTCCATATTACCGGTATTACGCACTAAACACTAAAGAATTTTCACTAAATATTTAGCACTGGATAGAGTTATTACACTTGTGTATGACGGGTCAGAACAAATGAGTATTTTTATCGTTGTGATGATAAACTTGTATGAAAGTGGAGCTACGCGCGTCCGCTCCACGTTGTGTTTAGCTACGACTCGATTATTACAGTATACAGAACTCGAGCGGCAACAGTCAACACTGAACTTGTTTTGTATTGTGGTGTTAGTCACTGTACGTCCGTCTCCCTCCCACGCGCCGAGCCGGCGAACGCGGGGCAAATGGCGTCATATTATCCAGTAAGTACTTAAGTATCGAAGAATATGAGGAACCGTCTGAATTGTCATCCCATTGAGTGACTGTGGAGATTAATTCCCAACGTTCATTCACTCGGGCAAGTATTTTCAGTTATCAATGATTGCGTAAGTTATACTTAGGTACGGTAAATCTATTGGACGACATATATTTTTGAAACAGATTGAGTATAGGCTTACTTTTAGAAGAAACGAGGTGGTCTATATAATAAATTTGTTTTATTTCGTTTTTGTATGTATGCAAAAAGAATATGCATTTTACTTGTTACGTGGAAACGTTTAAGTTTCACTGTAATGGTATTTTTTACGATTTTTATTTGATATCAATAATGCCAGGGAAAAAATATAAATGGACATACAAAGTTATGTACATATATATATATACATACGTTCGTAAAACATTCACAGTCGAGTAAAAAGTGAATCCTGTTCACTAATTTCTACAGTAAATGTATTTAATTACTCGGGTAGGTGTACGGAGAATAAAGTCTTTGTATGACACACATATAACGCAAAATATGTGAAGTAGATACTTACCTAATAAAGATAAACGATATCTGAAAGCTAGATACCAAAGAATCCATTCAAATAATATTAACAGGACGTTAACCTAACATAACACACAAATGAAATATATCTTATTTATTTAATACGTATATAAAAGGAAAACCTGATCATTAAAATATCTTGTTATGAATTTGAACATTCTAAAATATATTATAATTATTTCTATAAATATTTTGTTATCATAAATGTAAAATAATAATTGAAATATTTTCCTCGATAATAAATAAAAGGATAAAAACTTTATATTTAATAACAGACAACATCATTATTTATATTTATTCACAATAGAAAATTAACAGCTTTGAAACATCTAATATAATGAAAATTTTGATGAATCCTTATGTAACTGTTTGTCTGTTTATATTTGTCGTGTCTTAAAGCACTAAACCAATTTGAATGAACTATGAAGTTTGGTTTGAAGATAGTTTGAGACCCGGGAAACAAGAGTTTGTTATCCCGGATATTCCAACGGAAACTACGCGGGTAAAATCCCGAGACTGTCTCTTTTCCTTTTAATACGCGAGCGAAGCTGCGGCAATAAGATATTGCTACAGTGAGCATAGTATTTTATATGCCCTTTAGAGTCAGCAGTCTCGTGGCTCGACCTTCTATTGTTAGCTAGCTGAAGGCAACTTCTACACAAGTGTTTATGGATATTGATTTTGTTCTAAATTATTAAAATATTAACTTCACGGTTTCAATTATTTGTGGAAATGTCTTTATTATTCGCCTCATTCAATATAAAAAGAATTTAATATTTTTCATTCACGGTTTATAAATATTGATTACGTAGTTTGTATATTTGACCACTGTTTTTATAAAAGCGATATAATAATTATTGTTGAGAAGGTTATATTAAGGAAAGAGTTTTTAAAGTGTTATCTTGTTATTTTAATATGTTTTTTTAAAAATGAAACTGGAACATATAGTAACCATAAGTGGTTTCATATAGAAACCATAAGGTATTTCAAAAAAATTAGCAATTGGATTGTGTTACAAGAAAATAAAAATATTAATATTTTTTTTTTGTTGTAAATAAAACAGTAGCAAAACTAAATGGTGTAAGCTATTGATTTCACTCAATAAAGAACGTTTAGCCCCGCTTCGGTAAGACTTAAGTATTAAGAAAGCAATAAATTCATATAATATACATGATAAATAGATTAAGTCGTTAGAAAATCCCTTTGGGCATTCAGTATGCTGCATGTACTTTATTTTTTCCTTTGTGGTTCAACCCAACCACCAAATTCTTTTTCCAGTTCCTCTGCGACTGTTAGACATAGTCTATCGTTATTATGATTAGCAATCACTTGTACTCCTACTGGAAGCCCACTGCGGTTCAAACCTAAGGGTACAGCAGTGGCTGGAAAACCAAGACTATTAAAAATGGCGGTATATAAAAAATTGTACGGCCTAAATAGAGGTTCATTGTGATATAGGGCTGCTGTGGGATGTGTTGGAAATATGAAGACGCCGTTATCTCCCAGCATCTCTTTAAATATATCTTCTAGTTTTTCCCCAAGTAAACGGTTTTCCTTATATGTATCGCTCTTTAGATCCACGTCATCAGTCAACGCGATCATTAAAGTTATTAACGTCTTGTCAGAATGGCCACATATGCTCTTCATGATTTCTTGTATGATCGCACGCTCACTGCAGTCTCCGTTTTCCGTAACATAGGTCCTAAGACGTGGCTCCGAAACTGTACTCGCAAACCATATAGGTGCAGACGCCTTTAAAAGCTTTATATTTGTCTTAACGGCCTTAACTTGATACTTTGTTTCAAAGAATCTTATAACTTTTTGCAAAACTGATCCTATTTCTTGATCAACTGGATCTGTTAGTGGAGCGTTGATATTTTTTTGATAGTATACGTTAATTTTTCGCATGTCAACAGGTTGATCCAACTTGAGTTTGTAACTGTTTTCTCCAGATATAATACTAAGTATAGGTTTTAAATCTACAGCATGCCTTGTCATCGGTCCAATTACTGCAAATTGCATAGAGTAATCTATAATAATAACAGAAAAGTACAAAGTGCAACTGCCATTCCACTGATACAAGAAATTAAGCGTTACCTAAACAGGTCTCCTCTTGTTCTGACTTTACTTCAGGGAATTGTCCATCATTAGAAACTATTTTTTTGGAAGGTTTATGACCAAAAATTCCATTAAATAAAGCTGGTATACGAATTGAGCCTCCAATATCTGATCCTGAAAATAATAAAGTTCTAATAATACGTACGTTTTCATGTTGAACGTATTAAATTGAAGAGGAAATATAACAAAGCATACCTATGTATAACTTATATGTTCTTATTTCATAAAGATATAGCACCTATTTACGTCCTCAGTTTAATTTGGTGTTATTAATATCTATCGCATTGTCATGTAACTTTTGTCGTTATGAATATACTAGCTGCGCCCCGCGGTTTCACCCGCGTAAGTCCGTATCCCGTATCAATATCGGGATAAAAAGTTGCCTATGTGTTATTCCAGTTGTCCAGCTATCGGCGTACCAAATTTCATTGCAATCGGTTCAGTAGTTTTTGCGTGAAAGAGCAACAAACACACACACATCCTTACAAACTTTTGCATTTATAATATTAATAGGAAGTAGGATTTACATAATATGCGATTCATAACAAATTGGAAAAATAATAAATATAAAAACGTAAGATAACGACTTTACTAAAATGCTAATAAAAAAGTTGATGTCAGAACATTTAGATACTGTTTCTATAACTATGCGGACATAATTAATTTGAAAAGATAATCTGTGAGTTGATAATATGAATCATATGATTCATATTATATTATATTATATATCATATGCCTACAACTTAATACTCTATATTCAAATATTAGACGTATATTTCGTTATGGTTATATCATTACCAAAATAGCAAATAATTTAAAGTGCACAACAGAGAAGAAGCTGTAAAAGAATAGAAGAATTAGTATTTTGGCGGGCGTCCAATGACGTTCGATATTTCGCCTAAAACTTGATTCATTCATATCTCCCGCATCCACATATTATCATTCGTTCATAGCGATAGACCGTCATCCCAAATGATGTATTACTTGAACACTGTGAATGTTATGATACCTTATTTTCCTAATATAACCTGCCTGTGACATTTCTCTCACTTGCCACCCTATAGCTACGCCACTGCCATCTGCCCGTGTTGACTTACCGATACCGAAACAACTTCCAGCCGCCGCTTGCAAAGCGCCTTCTCCGCCGGATGACCCACCGACTATCTTCGTGGTGTCATAAGGATTTTTTGTTCTACCATATATTTTATTGTAACTTTCCCACCTAAAAGAATATTACGGAATTCATTTTAAAATACTTCGTATCATCATTATTAAACCCTAATACAATGTTGAATTTTCCTTACTTATGTCAGAATAATCTAAAATAAGTACTTTTATAAGTAATTTATTGTACAATTTTTTCTTTTTTTTTGTTTCAGTACAATAAGTAATGAAATACATTTTAAAATTCACATTAGAATTTAGGTTAAACGTACCATAAGCACAATTCCGACACATTTGTTATACCAATAATAATAGCACCTTTGTCTCGGAGTAATTTAATCACTTTGGCATCGTTGTCTGCTATATTATGCCTTGCAGAATATAAACCAGCTGTATTATGAAGACCTGGAAACCGTATGTATTTCTATTAAAATTATATATACACTTCGCTACATAGTATAAAACAAAGTCGCTTTCCGCCGTCTGTGTGTCTGTATGCTAAGTAAGATCTTTAAAATTACGCCACAGATTTTGATGGGGTTTTTTTAATACATAGAGTGATTCAAGAGGAAGGTTTATATATAAAATAACATAGAAAAAAAGGGGAGGGGAGAGAGTTTAATACTGAATTTAAATAAACCTAAAAAGATAATAGCAGGCAGGTATGTAATAAAGAGTTGATAAAATGTAATAACTGTTATGTAATATTAAGTGTGTATTGATTTGACTAACAATAAATTGATCGGTTATTCAACTTCCGTGTTATCTAGTGCCTAGATTACATACTAGATTGTATAAGCATGATAGCAATAGGAATTAAAAATCCCTACTTTATAATTTACTAAGAATATAATTCCAAAATTGTATATGTATATCTTATTAGACGGCTGAACTGATTTGGTGGATACTACTCTAGCATTAAATATTTGTCTTACGGAAAAATTGGCCATTTTTATTTGGAAAAGCAAAACGATAAGGTCGGGAAACAGAGGATGGAAATTTATATGAAACGGCTATCTTATATCGTATAGATTACATACTATTATGGTATAACAGTGCTAAAACTACATAAACGAAGCCGCCTGCGATAAGCTAGTACCTATATTATAGGCTTTAGAGCATAAAGGATTAATACGAAACTCGATGGCTGACTTACTTGGCAGACATATCACGTTTCATAATAAATTGGATAGCATTTGTCATTCGCTGTGTCATAGAGTGAAATAAAATAACATATATTCTATCTACAACGAACTCCTTTCTTGTGTAACGATCATTTTTTATCTAAATAGTTTTTAATCGTATCTGTAGTTCACTTTTTATTACAGAATAGTACATAGGTATCCTTTGAGATTAGTAACCGGTAAATAACAACGTTTCTTTTTAATCAGACCTGAGGAATCCTAGCATTACGATTATGTAATAATGTTTCATTAATCAATCAATCTATTAAGAAAACCTAACCTACATTCGTCTTTCAAACAGCCATTACATCTATTGTGTAGTCATATTACATTTATACGCAACATTATTTTTCCGTGATTGATGTGATTCTTATTGTGTTTGATAGAAAATTATTGTCATATGATCACGTTTTAGTATTCGGAATTGTACCTCCCCAGGAAGTGTGAGTAATACGCATTGTTTATTTAATCGGGAACAAAAATTTTGAGCTGTTATTGAAATTATTTGAGAGCTCATTATTTTCAGGTGAATCAGTTTTTGTGTAAAACGTTAAAACTTCACTAGGAATACACCTCAATGTTTATATAACTGCCTAGAATGCGATTTCCTTCCCAACTAATTCCGTTAACTGTTCAATATTTACCTACCTACTCTATGATCAATTTAATTGATTCATTTATGACTCAGTTTCAGAGTTGTAACTGACAAACAAGTAGGTAACTGTTATAAACTACAATATAAAACAACGCTTAGAGTTAAGAACAAAGGCTATAATTATTAATTGTACACGTTGAAATTTTGTACCGTTGACACACAAAACATATTAATTGATATGTGGAGTACGGACTAATTAAAGGCATTGTGCAATTTTTTGATCATATTCATAAGTCACGCAACGTTAAATCGTTCTTTTAATAAGTACCTTAAAATCTTTACATTACCTTTGACAGAAATACTGTCTTTAGTTGTAAAAGGAACGCCAAAAAAAGGCTTCTCTTTCAATAATTGTTCCTCGGACTTAATTCCACTACGTATGAATGAATCAGCCTCTTTAGCTTCTTTTAATGCCGCGGCGAAGCGATTTTCAATAAGGCAATTGAGGGTTGAATTCACATCGATTATTCTTTTTATACATGCTTCTAAAACTTCGACGCTCGTGATCTACAAAAAAAAAAAATAGCGAAGTGGTGTTTTCATTATCATTGTTAGTAAACCAAGGTCAACAATTTTTAAAACAAAAAAAAATGTTGAATTTTTAACTGAAAAATAATTAACGGCAAAACTGCAAAATATTTGTAGGTATTTTTTTAATGTGTCGGATCTTGGATCGCCCGCAAATAATTTTTCCTCTCATTTTTGTAACATTCTCTTCCTTTAGCAAGTCTCTTATTTTGTTTATAATTTTGAGTGTCTTCTGCACGAGTTTATTGGCGTATTAATTAGATAACATTGATTTATAATACTTTTTAGATATGGTGTTAAGATATATACAGCGATAGGTACATACTATAAGAATGGAATGTAGGTATTGTAAGTTTCTTATATCTATCTTATCTCTCATGCAATAAATAATTCGAGCAGGTAAGTACATAATAATTACATAAGATTTAAAGAAAGAATAAAAGTGTTCGACTGCTGAAATTAATTCGCTGTATGTTTCATGCTTCCAACTCATTGATATAACACTTTTATAGTTGTAATAGTAATACAGTATTATCTGTATATATAATATTATCTGTATATTAATAGTAATACAGTGTTATCTGTGGTAATACTCATCGAAAATAAAAATTACGGTTTTAATTAACCGCATAGATCTATTATATTTTATTTACAGCTGTATGAATAGTATTTACCTCTTTATTTCGAATTTTCCTCGCCACTTCAATTGCTGGTTGTTTTAGAATATCATAATGTATTGGAGGGATTTTCTTCTTGCGACAACATGAAAACAAACTGAAAATAAACCTGGCTATACCAGCTAAAATAACACGCAGACAATTTATTATTTTGTATTGAAATGGAGTTGGATGTATGAAATCCATTGCCACACAAAGTCTTAATGCAATATTACGCAATTTTCTATTAAGAACTGAGGACGACCACTTGCTAAGGCTTATCAGCTAAGTGTCCATACACAATAGAAATTCCTTTATTGTTATCACACTGAACGAAGTATAGCGAACAGTTTTATTTTCCAAAACGCGTACTGATAAAACACGCGTATCATATTCAAAACTTTCATATTAAATGAGTAGTATATAAATATAATGCTTTTAAACAAATTTGAAGATGAGTTTCTTAGGGTGGGTGAAAATTCTAAATTCTGAAATAATGAGTACCTACTTTTTCGATATGAAAACGAATTAAAAAGCAAATGGGGATGTAAATTGAAAGTTTTTCAGCAACAGTCGAATATAATTACACAAATTTTAGTTATATATATATATATAGTACAAAAATGTGTATATTTGATAATGCCACGAAAACATATTTTTGTCTCGTTCTTAAAAATATCGGAGGTTTTCTGGCGTGGTATATAGTAGTATGCAAAATGCATATAAATATATATTTAAAGATTTACCTTGTTTTTGGTTTTTGCTATGCTAATTGATATATTAATTATATCTTGTTTCAGATAAACATGTCGGTCGCATCCAAAGACGAAGATGACAACGCGACACAGAACGACAATCTAAACATATCGCTACCTACAGTTTTATGCACCGATACCTCCGATCCAGAGACTTCTCAAGCAAACATAATGTCTTCAGAATCTAAATTGTCTTTACCGTCAGCCTTAGGAACACCTACTTCCCCTCTAGTGGTTAACAGTCCATTGTCTTTGCCGAACTCTCCGACTCCCTTTGTGAAGACGCTTCAAACATGTTCCAATAAATCCTTAGATGAACCTCAGACTGGATCAAAGCCAAAGCAACAGAACAATTCAATGAACAAACCTGTAAATAACACTGGATCAGCGACAGGTAAGATTTAAATCGTTTCTTATTGAATCACAGTTCATTGTAAGGAAATTTCCTGTAAATAATTGAAGAAACAAAGATAAAGTGTAAAATTGGCATAAAGTAAAAAGACGAGCAATATGCCATTATAACCATGTCAGTAAAAAATCTGCAACGAGTAAATATTATATGTTATATAATAGCGAATAACGATAAATACCTTCTTATCATCCGAAAACCATAAATAAGTTTATTGAAACAAAGTAATGATTACACTGCGGATTCAAAACATTACGTTGCGGGGGCAACTGCAAAACCGTTGCTGGCGAAGCTAGCAAATACACTTATGATAAAAGCAATCAACTTGCATAATAGTCTGGATTATAATTTGTAGACTATCCGATTTTCGTCATAAACCTGACTGAAAATGGAAAGCACTGCCATGTTCCGCAGTTCGGCGCAGAGCGCGGTCGAGGGCGGGCGTATGTAGCTATCAATATGCCGCCCTTAACTTAATATATACTTTCTTTTATGCGTAAGAAGACGTGAGGTCGACACGCGTATTTTCTTGCGACAAGCAAACCTTGCTCTTATTTTACTCTCTGAGAATACAAATCAAATTTTACATATACCTACCAGCGGGCGTAGGATGTGCATCCCTTTTGAATTATTGAAATATGTTTATTAAAAAGTAATTGAGGTGATGGATTGTGAATGATGCCGTGTTGTGGATGCTGGTGGAACGGTAGACAGAGGCATCGACCGCCCGACACTACTACAGGTGGAAATATAAATAATTTTTTGAAATGTTTACATACGTTCTTTTTTTGCTGTTGGTTCATTGAACAGTTTTTGTAGGATTCTTAAAGTTTAGAATTTTTGTTTGATTTGCTTACATTTCAATTTGTTTATTTTAGTTAGGGTCTTGCAAAGAGATTTCGTTACTTTTCATTTACTTACTACAATCCTAATTTTTTATGTAATCTTTGATTAAAAACGCTATCATGTATTATAATAGCAACCACTAAAAAAAACTCATAAGATCCACGAGAAAAACAATTGAATGTTTTTTCGCGAATCATAATAGCTGATGATTAAATCGCGAAAATTTTATCATCAGCTATTATTGATCTATTATAGTGTCGTGAAGAAATTTAGATTCCTAATAATAAAAGTGAATATTATTGTCCCATGTAGATTAAAAAAAGATCCCCGACTGCCAAGTGTATTCGCATAAAACATTTTTATTTGCCGACTTCCCGGAATATAAAAGAATAGGAATGTAAAATGTCCCTAATTTAAAACTCATTAAGTACGGACGTGAAAATGAAAGTATCTTGCAAATAATAACTTTGTTTTTTTATTTATTGCCTGATTATTTTTCAATAAATGGGATGAAAACGTACTATAATTTGTAAATGATTATATTATACACTGAAGTGTATTTTTTAGTGCGAAGTAGGTTTATTTAACTAAGAGAGATATTTATTAATTATATAATTAACACAAAGGTATTATTGTTCAATAAAATAATAAAATACGTTTATACTTTGATGGTTTAACTTATAAGTCATCTTCGTCACAGATTCCTTTATGGAATGCATTGATACGAGTACGTGGAATATTAATGAATATTATTCATTCGCGTGGCTAAAAGTTTAGTTTTTGGAACACTACACAATTGCAAACATGTGCACATTGTTCTCGTGTGTTTCTCGTGAAGGTAGTGATTTATCAGAGTCTAGCAGTACATCAGGTAAAGTTTCGGTTAAACTAAAATGTTTATCTAACGGAAGGGATGCTTGCCAATAATTTGATGCATATGTTCTTTGAAAATGCATTGATGTGTGTATTTTAAAATATTAGACTCGTAGACCTTATTAGACGTAGACCTTATTGTTATAAGGTGTCAGAGTGATAGTTAAATTTCATTTGAAACTACATTTACTTCAAAGTGTGAGTAAAAATCGGTTAAGTACGAGTTGAAGCCGCTACATTAATGGTCCCGTATAAATAAGCTTAAAATAAAAAAATGGTCGCTTATCCAATTTATAACTCTGCCAACCGTCGTTTAACCTCGATTGATTTATCATATGCCGCTATAGCCGCTGAAGAAATATATCATCTCTGATAATTTGCTCTGTCGGACGGTCAGACAGGTGTACCTGTCGGACGGTCAGATAGGTGTACCTGTCTTACCGTCCGTGTGCTGTAGCAAAGGCACACAGACAGACAGCGAAGTATTAGTAATAGGGTCCTCTGTTTTACCCTTTTCGTACGGAATTCTAAAAAAAAGAATAGTGTTGTCAAAGTTGAAAACACTTCACAAGAGAGCAATAAATGAAAATTAAAATGAAAAAACGAACTATCAGAACTTGGGAGTGGAGGGTTAACAAGCTGAAGTGAGGTTTATTTAAAATTCTTATTTGTGTATTCAGTGGAGGACGTCAAAGCGAACTAACCAACTCGGGATAGTGGGTTGAGTTTGAGAGAGATTTTTTAATTTCCGGAATTGGAGAAACTAAATTGAGTCACGTAGTGAATGCGCTGGATGTGCTTTGTGAGAACTTTATCGTACCTTCTACATATATCTAGCCAGCGATGTTTGAATAAATCTAATTAAGTGCTAATTTTGGTAATGTAATGTAGATTATCTTGTATAAATAAGTTCTGCATGAAAGAACAAATAAGTGTTTCAATTCACTTCATCTTATCATCTTTACCAGTTATGCTTAATATGAAATATTATGATAGTCGTTGACTATGAGCCCTCGTCGTTATGGGATAAAAAATATATATTTAAAATATACATAGTATATGAATATTTATCCTTTTCCAAATTTATAATTGCGGTCTATATAGTGAACAAAATCCATATGCATTAAAAAAATCTAATAAATATTTATCGCATTGAGATGCGTGATTTTAAAACTAGTATTAGCATCGCCTTTTGTTAGCTTCATCGCTTTTAAAAAAATGGCTGTGTATTTTTTTCCTTCCAATATTGTAGATACCTACATATTGGTAGGGATTTAGTTCATTACCGGGTTATGCGGATATAAACGTTTTAGTGGCTATAGACAAAGTTGTACTTCGGACGAAGGTTCCGATAAAATCAATTATTTTGCCAAAGTATTAAAGGGAAACAACTCGAGATAGGATTACTCGTGCTTGGTGAACCTGATATTTAATTACAAGTTATATTGGACGCGATACGGACGTTTTAATTATCGTAAAATTCGTGAACGTTGCAAAATATTATACCTACTAGTTTTAAGATTGTCAAAAAGCTCAGGCCTCGCCGTCTGAAATAATATGCTTGATATTAATCGAGGTGTAAAGTAATTAGTTGTTATAAAATAATTTTTAATAAAACACTTTCAAATTATCAGAACTAGATCAATTACAGATATAAATGGGACCGCACGGGAGGCACCATCTTTTAAATTAAAAAAAGAATCAATTGAATTTCAGAAAATATGTCATTAGAATCCATTCACACCGATAGAAAATCGAATACAAATCCAAATTTAAAGGTAAGCCAACATATTTTCCTGTTGTTTTGAAACACACGAATAATTATAAAGCAAAAATTAATTATCAATACAATAGAAACGTGGACAATGGTACCTATAATTAAGTCAATAATGACGTCAAGAGTTAAACATAACCCTGAAAATATAATTCCTGAATCGGTTGGCAAATGTTTGCAAATGCCAAATTTGGGTCAACTCTGTTTGCCGCTTGTAAAAGTCCCGATGTCCGATGTTTGCCTGCATGATGTATGGGATGAATCCCTGGAGAATTACGGTTTAGTCATAAATCCTGAAGGAAATTTAACGGCGGCAAGCATATTTCGCTAATTATTGTTGTGGCTTTGCTTAAATTAGATTTACCTTCAATGTTTTAATCTGGAATTTATAATGTTGTGGCATAATGGATAATATTCTGACAGTGTAAGTAAAACTTAAAATTATATTGTAACTAGCTGCACCCGGCAAACGCTGTTCTGCCTTACTCTTATCGTTTAGTGGTATGAAAAATAGATGTTAGCCGATTCTCAGACCTACCCAATATGCTTACCAAATTTCAGAGGAATCGGTCAAGCCGTTTCGGAGGAGTATAGAGACTAACATTGTGGCACGAGAATTTTATATATAAGATAAAATTGATTGATATTAGATAGTGAAAAGTTAACCTACATTTTGAGTAATCGAAACTTCATTAAGCAAATTGGTTATTTATAACAGTTCGTTAGAAGTTAAATTTTTATTGATTTTTCACAAAAGAACAAACAATTGAAGTTTTTACACAATGCGACAATGAAGTTCAAAATTATGCTAACATTTCTTATAATATATATAGAAACGGTAGGACTAGAATATACGTAGAGCTGTGACGCAATACCAAACCTTTCATCTAATAAAACTTCCCACTTTACTGATAAATAGGTTTACAATGAAGTTACCACAACCTCTAAGTAATACTATATGTACTGTATATAAACTACATACTTAATAAATATACTATTTCTGTGAGTATTAATCATTGTAGCTGGATTATATTTCTGTTTTATCTAATTACTTTGTTTGTTATTTGATATCCCTGGCTGTTTTCTTGTTAACGATGTTTCGCTATATTATTGGATTTATTCGCTCCGGAACATCATTAAAGGAGGTAAACATGAAGCTATCGTAGCCGTGTATGGATTATGGGTTGAGGTTACAGCTATTAACAGTATGAGCTATATTATGCATACGCATCCTTGACATTTATTATATTATATTGTTAGAAGGAAATTCAATAACATTTAATATTACGTTGAAATGTGAAATGTATTAAATTAATTTATTATTTTCCCTATGAACTAAATCATTTATATCTTTTATTTTTCGTGTTTGGAAAAAAGTGTGTAACTAATTAAATTATATCATGATTTAAATATTTAGAAAAAAGAATGTTATTTGTTACCAATCATATTTATCCTTAATATTTCTCAATTATACTTTATCTTATAAAATTTCCCTATTAGATCTATTTAGATACACTTTAATCGATTATTGAAAACAATTTATTTCATATATAGATTATTAGACGGTCCTTATACTACAATACATTTGTTTACTCCATATATACATAACATTTGAGATAATAGCTTCATGGTCCATCCAGTAACTTCAGCCAAAACCGTATTATTCCAGCGTCGGTGAGTCGAAAATGCATATCCATTTCTTTATTAATTAATGCAGCATAGTTATATATAGTACATTTTGTAAATTCTACGACTCTCTGAAACTTATTGCACCAACTATTTTTCCGGTTCAGTTGCTAAGTCCCTGTCTGGCTAACCTTGTTTAATAATATCCTATACTATACTATGAAACATTATTGTCCAGACTTTATGAATATTACTCTAGTCTAGACTAGGAGAAAGTTACTCTGTCTACACAGACACATTTGTGTTTTTAGTAGCTGTGGAAACTGGTTTAATTTTTTGTGGAATCTTCTCGAAGCGTCGCTAAATCGTTTCAATATTTCCGTCGGATTCAACATATTAATACGTTTTAATATGCATTGGGTAGTCTCTCTATTTTTATCGAATCACCGACGTTCCCAAAAAACGAAGAAGGCTCTCAATTCGACTGTATTGTTATTGGTTTTATCAATCGATAATTTCGTGGGTTTTCATCCGAACTGTGATTATTTTTTGTTTGATAAAGAATTGCAGACATTTGGTCCAATTTTAAAATCTAGAGTGGAAACTGGTAAATCCTTAAAGGGAAGGGACTTTTTGTACAAAATAATTATAGTGTTCCCTCAACGTCAAGATAATAAAATATTATATGTTGTTTTTCCTGAATTTTATTTAGATTTTCTCTTTAGCCAAATGAAGGTTTGTTTTATTATAAGAAGTTCAACAAACACTGTTTTTAGTTTCAGATCGATTTTCGTAATAGTATATTATTTAATTGATAAAGAATTCAAAGATGGTTACCAGTTTGATAGCCATTGTAAGCTTATACTTAGAACATAAACGGAGATTGTAGAGATTGCACAACTGTCGTAAAGAATAATTTTACTACCGATGATAACGATAAAATTATGCTACGGTCTTAGATTAACATTGTTATTCGCACAATTTGGAATTTTTTTTATATTTTTGTTACTAAAGTATTTTAATGCATCATCCACAGCAGATAAGGGTCTTATCTGGTATAGTCTCTACCAGATTTATAATAATAATTCTATTATGTATATATATGTCTCTTTATTTTTATTTTAAGTTTGCTAGTTACCTAAATTTCAAACATTCCATAATGCAGCAATATAAACGTCGTATCAAGATTTTTTCAAAGGTTATAAATTTGCATACGTAAAGATTTAAACGCAACAAAGAAATCAAAGTATTTCTCTTTACAAAAAGTTAAAAGTACTCATAACTTTGAACAATGAAAACGACGATTTCTGTACTTGCAATGTCTGAAGCTGAAGCTTATTTTATAGAATCAATACTACGACCTTGTTGTCTCTATAGTGTTATAATACAAACAAAGTACAATAATGATATTACAAGTTCCGTATGTGAATGGGTTATCTGTCCCTCTGTGAAATGAGGTTTACCAAAATTTGTGAGTGAATACTTTGTTATTGTGATGAAGCATAGTGTTAAACTAAATCTCATACATTAATTTCTTTTATGAAACTTCTTCTAGAAGCACTCTTGAATCGTCATTACATAGATTTACTATCAGTTTAGACAGCAGTTTCTACAGAAAGGATCGGGCAAGATACTCTGACGTTCATCTTAGCTTTTAGGTTTCCGTAAACGGCGATGAGGACTCAATTCATAATACACGTTTTTTAACTGAAGTATTTGTCTGAATACTATGTAGTTATAGTTATTAGTCACCTAGTGGTGGCAAAATACCTTATTCATTCTAACACTTTTACACCCTGCCATGGAATGCAATTTTCTCTTATTCTCATTATTCCTATTTTTACGACATAGGTACGATTGCAGTGCAAACTGAATAATTAATTGCCTAATAGTAGTCATGGCCAGTCATTTTAAATATATGTTATCAATATATCATGAGCATTTAGCGATCGTCTCACACAACCTTGTAAACTTGTATAGATTTATGTATACTTTTCCGTTTAAGAAATTTAATTCAATGGCAAGAATGAAAATATTAATTACTTATGTTTTTTTAGCCTTGCATAAATGCAACACGCGGTTCACGGTTATCTTTTTATATGATCTTTCCAGTTCTTTCATATTTATTCTAAATTTCGGCGCAGTTTCTTTGGCCAGAAATATCATAAATGCTAGTGCAGTAATTAGGTATTTTATCAACCCCAAAATTTCGTCAAAAATATTTTAAAAATATTTAGTCAAAAATATTTCTATCTAGTTAATCATTTCAATGCAACTTATACAGGATCCACATGCTACTTGTGACAAATCTCACAATTTTTTATGCTTTACAAATACTTTTTACTTCATAAATAAACGAACAGTGTTTTTACATAGTACACTAGGGCTAGTTTCAAAAATCATAAGCATAGAAATACAAAAGTTAGAAAAAACACAAAGAACTATGTTCTAACCTAGATTCAGCACTTCTTTCGTTGAGTAGTAGCGTCGGTATTACAATATAGATTTGTAACATATTTCAGAAAAGCCACCGCAATTGTTTCGTGCTGTAACGGTTAATTAATGAACTACATTTAGATAGAGGTGATTATATGAATTTCTATTTTCGTGTGTGTTTTTGCAACTATTTATGCCATACCAGTAGGTAGTTACTTAGGTAGGTTGTTAATATAAAAAATTGACATCACCGAAAACCATATTTCATCGGATATTAAATAGTAATAAATCTCGAAAGGAGGTGTTAATATACTGGATCCTTGAAAATTAAACGTCAATGGATTGATAAAATATTATGTAATCAAAGTGTTTTTAGCTGTAATATTCATAATTTTGTAATCAAAGAGGTTAAATGTTGCCTTTGTTGGCACTTTTTTCCAACTTTTATTAATGTTGCCTCGTTCTAATTTCCGTGACTGCGTAGAAATATTATCTACTTTATCCTTACATCCTATTAAAGTGAAATTTGATAAAACCCGACTCTCTGTAATAGTTCTACCGGAGGTGACTGGAAATTACGAAAACGAGTTATTTTATAAACATTTTTCATATGCTGTATTATAGTGTAAAGATAAATCTTAATTATTTGACACATGTGAATGTTATGACGTCAAAGAACAGAATCATGGCTGTTTTATAGACGTGATTGATTTTTGCTCTCATAAATATTTTATGAAGGTTAATACGTCGTATTTAATGCTGTCTATAAGATGATCTTTAATGCTATACTTGTAACTTCTTACGTAAGAAAATATAGTTACTTTATTATATGAAAGTAGTTTGTTTCTAAGCAAGTATATTGTCTACTCATCCAAATAATTTAGAATTATTCACATCTGATACTGACGTGATAAGTTGAAAAAAACTTATAACCTGTTCAAGGCATATCAAAAAAAGAATAAATAAAAAACCAGTTTCGTGTCATGTTTATCCAAAAATGTTTACTAATTATCAAAAGAGACAAAAGTTCATTCCATAATGTTTTTAAATAAGTGTGATCTCGCTTGATTCAGTTGAAATTTAAATATTCAGTATATTGCATTGCATGAAATCAAGCTCCGAGGTTAGCGGCGGCAAAATAATATAGAAGGATTTTGTGTTGATAATATCACTGTGACACTAAATCGTAATTTATTCTACAAATTCACTCCGACAATTGTTGAACTCTATTAATTAAAATTTCAGAATTTTAACAAGTAGATTCATCTATTTTATATAAAATAAATAGCTTTTGACCGCCGCTACATTCACATCAAGGCTTGAATACTCTTCGAAGCATAGAATAAATCATTCTTTGTGACATAATTAACTATGATAACGAAACATCTCTGTTCATTCCAATTAACAAACCTGTGGCAAATGCTTTCAACAACATTCTGTGATATTTAACATATTTGAACGATTAATGCAACACTTTATTTATTTATATTTTTGTACTTCAAAGTTTTTAGTAAAATTTTAAGCGCGATCTCTCTCTAAATCTCTTATAAGTAGTTTGTCATATCTATCTTTATGTTTTTATCTTAAGCGAAAACGTGTTTAAAACGTAGGTATGTTACGGTATAAATAGGGCTATTCGCTTTAACCAAACAGTCACCACTTTTCAGTGTAGAATATACATCCTCCTAGACTATTGATCTTTCTATGCCATCTGTATGGTTTATTTTGCGTTATTCATCGAATGAATATGACAATAATCGTGTCGTCGTGTCCCACGTTAAACTTCTTTCTCCCAGTTTTCTATAATATACTGATACTAGGTCGTATCTTATGTTCGCAATGCTATTCAACATCAGATGATGATTATCATACATACCAAACTCATAACTAGGAGTATTTAAAAAAAAAAAAGCAGATCTCTTCGTTTGGTCGGTTTTCTAGGTATAACGTAAACAGATAAATGTCTGCAAACTCTTATACTCCTGTACTACATACTGATCATAGCAGCAAATAAGGGGGTAGATATAATAAAAACCCAGTCTACCTAAAATTCCCGTTTTCATGTCGGTGCTACCTCATACACAAATACACGTTTCACATATATTCACACATAAGTTATACTTTATAGTATTATATTATCTGTGGTACCGCCGCGGCCGTTTCAATCTATATGAAATTTGGTAAACGACTCGGAATATTTGACACAAATTCAATATTTAAACTCATCGTGTGTGAACTCTGTCAGACATTTGAGATATGAGATGCTTGAAAACGAGGTTTTGAATGAAAGGGTCTTACTTGTAGGTATTTAAGTGAACTGTTTTATCATGTCTTCACGAGTTACTTTAATTTTGATTCTATAAATGTCAAGTTTCGTGTATAGCGATAAGTTTGTTAAAGTCTCGTACGTTTGAATACTCAACGTTCTAAATGAGACAAACATGTACGAGATTTCCGTCCTTAATGAATACCAAAATGAAACTGACGGCATACTGTAATTCTTCTTCTTTTTGTTAAATAACAATTCGCGATCCCACTGAGGATGGATTCTGTCATTGACACGTTGAATTCATATACTGCGTATTCTTTGTCACTTTTTGTAATAAGAATACACTAAGCTGGCAAAGACTGGCAAATGGGAATATTAGGAGCTAATGACCCTGATATAAATTAACTAAAACTAGACCTAGTGAGAAACAAATCGAGCCTCACACATCTTGATAATTTTTTAACGTTGATAAGGGCAACTTCAGGTCACCACTCTGAATGTCAAAAGGTTTTTGTTTAACAGAATTTGCATACAATCAATATCACATAGAGCTCTGAAAACGATTCATCCAAAAAACAATTAAAGGTTACCCTTAATCCACTAGCTTTCATTAACCTTTCTAAAGCTTAGGTCGGATTTTGTTAAATAAAATATACAAAAGAATGGAAATGAAGTTGAATGTGTAAATATATAATACTAGGCGTTCGTCCCGGCTCCGTCTGAATATCAAGATTCCTGTTTTATCCCAAGGGAACATTTAATCCTATCGCTTAAGTCAGCTGTCTGTATACCAAATTTCAAAAAAATCCGTTCAATAGTTTTATCGTGATTGACGGACAAACATCCAAACAAAAAAACTTTCACATTTACAATATTAGCGTGATAACAATTATACTAGAATGTTTATTATTTTGTTTTACGAATGCACAGTTAACCTGGATTTTTATATTATATAGGTTTTGAACCTTGAAGGGCCTTCAATACGAAAGTTTACGAGTATTCAGGTTGAAATAATGTAACAAAATACTTTTAGGTTAAGAGGAAAAAACTCCTTTATGTACGAAATAATTTGGCTTGTTCAATTAATTTCTTTAAAATTGTTTTATAACGCTTTAATCTTGACATAAATAAATATAGGTTTTTAATGGAAGATAAGATAATCAACCACGGCTAAAAGAAACTCCTCACTAAAACTAAGTCCTAACTAGTCCAGCGGCCAGCGTCATACTAACCAATATAATTCTTTTTTACCCTTTCGCAATGTTATATATTATTGGCAAATTTGAAAATACTGTAATCTAACGTTCGTATTTTTTCCAAAGCCTTTGATTACTACATGTCTGGCAATATAACTGCTGCTGTCTGCTTCATTGTGATTTTATATATCAAAGAATTACAATAATATCTTTGTCCTATTCAAACAGATTTTTTATTTCAAACAGAACCTAATTTATAGTTACATTAATGTAAAAAAAAAACTATTTTATAAAATGAAGTCATTTCATAAAATCGTCTCCTAAAACTACCTTAAAAACTTTGTCTTAAAGCATCAATTTTATTTCTTTCATATAAAGCGTACTTATTGTAAATGATTTGGCTTGACCATTGATTTACCATGTATTTAAACGCAGTGACATTCACAGGTGGTTGGTGTTTATGTGGAATGACGTCCTTAATTCTATCAATTAAAAATCCTATATATTTCCATTCAAAAATAAATCCAAAAATCCTCACACGTCTAAAACATAAAAAAGGATGATTTGAACCTTATCCGGCTCTGAATCTCGAGTACCTTACCCTTTAAAGGCGAGGAATTTGAAAAACGCTTCTTTATTTGGAATATTTTTGTAAGTTGTTCACACATTCTATAAAAACATGTATTTTAAGAAAACTAGTGCAAAATTGAAGTGACACTGGTTCTCATGTAAAAACAATTTTGAATTTATGATATCT